>NW_006789324.1:1081738-1111854 GCF_000442215.2 Lipotes vexillifer | reverse complement strand
CTCTTTCCCGGAGTATGTCATGCTGTCTCTGCCTCTGGATTTTGCACACCTTGAAATGTAATCACAGGTTTTTGTCTCTGACCCCTCAACTCCACTGAGTCTCCTGGAAGGCAGAGGCTATGTCTTATTTACCTGGCTAAGAGCTGGCTTATGGGAGTTGCTAAGTGAATGTTTGTTGAATGAATGTGTTACAGATAATCCAAGAAGTGATGTTTCTCACACCCAGAACCTGCACAGAGAAACGAGCTTGTGAAGCTAAATTCAGCCACACATCTTGTTGTACACAGGCTTAGCCAGGTCCCTGCCCCGTGAAATCTGGAAGAACTGAAAGGAGCTAACACAAACCCAAGGAAGAATTTTATGTGAAACATTTGAACTCAAGGTTGCCCTGGGTCTCCTGTTTCAAAACATAGTACCATATTTTATTTGTGCTGATTTGCAGTGTTTGAATAATAGCCACTCCATTAGTACTCCATCTGGCCAGGGGGAGTGCGCAGTCTGCCACAGAAACCTTGAGAAATGGTGTCCTGCGGCTGCTCTGGACCGTGGGCAGGCACCCCATTTTGTGTGCTGTTCATCACGGAAGATCGGGGAGGGGGTGTGTGCTTCTTAATAAAACCTGTCACTTCTCATCAAAGAGCACATCATAGCGTGGGGGCAGTGCTTACATTTCTAACGGTGCTCTATAAACATCCTACACTTACCTCCTTACTGATCTTACATTACTGCTTTTTAAATTAAAAAAATTTATGGTGGTGAAACACACATGCCATAAAATTTGCCACCCCAGCCACTTTTTAAGTGCTGAGGATATTCATAGTGTTGTGCAGCCAATCTCTAGAAGTTCTTCTCTTGCAAAATCGAAACTGTACTCATTGTAACAACTCCTGATTTCTCCCCTCCCCCACCCCCCGGGCCACCACCATTCTACTTTCTGTTTCCATACATTTGAGGACTCTAGGTACCTCATGCAAGTGGAATCGTGTAGTATTTGTGTTTTTGCGGGGTGGGGACTGGCTTATTTCACTTACTGTAATCTCCTCAGGTTTCTTCCGTGTTGTAGAATATGTCAGAATTTCCTTCCTTTTTATGGCTGAACGATATTCCACTGTATGTGCTTTTTACTACGTGTTGTTTATCCATTCATCTACTGTTGGGCACTTGGGTTGCTTCCACCGCTTGGCTATTTGCGAGTAATGCCGAGGTGAACGTGAGTGTACAAATAGCTCCCCAAGACTCTGGTTTCAGTTCTTTTGGATATATACCCAGGATCGAAATTACTGGGTAATATGGTGGTTTTATTTCTCATTTTTTGAAGAATACCATGCTGTTTTCCATAGGAACTGAACCATTTTAGGTACCCAACAGTAATGCACAGGGGTTGCAATTTCTCCACATCCATGCCTGTACTTGTGATGTGTTTTTATGACAGTAGCCATTCTGGTGGATGTGAGGTGATATCCCACTGCAGTTTTGATTCGCATCTTTTTAATGATTAGTAATGTTGAACATCTTTTTATATGCTTTGTGACCATTCATATGTATTCTTTGGAAAAAATCTCCAGAGTCCTCTGCCCATTTTAAATTCAGTTATTTGTGGTATTTTTGTTGTTGAGTTATATGAATTCTTAATATATTCAGGATATTAACCCCTTGTCAGATATATGATTTGCAGATATTTCCTCCTGTGCAGTTTTATCCTGTCGTTGGTATCCTCTGATACACAGAAGTTTTACATTTTTATGTGGTCTCATTTATCTGTATTTTTTCTTTTGTTGCCTGTGCTTTTGGTGTCATATCCAAGAAACCATTGCCAAATCCAGTGTCACAAAAAATTTCCCCTGTGTTTTCTCCTAAAATTTTTACAGTTTTGCCTTTTGGTCTCTGATCCATTTTGAGATAATTTTTGGATATGGTGTAAGGTAAGGGTCCAAGTTCATTCTTTTGCATGTGGATATCTAATTTTCCCAACACTATTTGTTGAAGAGACTATCTTTTCCCCCACTGAATGGTCTTGGAACTCGTCCAAAATCATTTGACCATGTATGCGACGGTCTATTTATGGCCTCTCCATTTTTTTGGTCTATAGGTCTATCTTTATGCTACTACCACACTGTTTTGATTACACTTACTGCTCTTTATTCTCCAAATAGTGTGAGGTTCCAGGGGTAAGTGCCAATCAATCTATGAAAACTTTGAGGTCCGGACAGGGAAAATGATATCTCCAGGTCTCCCAGCCAGTAATTTGCAGAGCTGGACCTCTGCACTCTTCACTGTGCTACAAAGCTTGTTGCCTCCTGGGCCAAGATACCCCACCCTAAGAATCAGAGGGACAGACTTTAACCAGGGTTCTTCATAGGAGAATCCTCACCGTTGGAAGGGAAAAAGAAACTAGTATCTGCTAGGCCCTCTAACTACATTTTTGAAAATTAATGATCTCATAATTTCCCAATAATTGCAGCCCTTTCGTGATCTCAATTTCATGCATTCCACCCTCTAATATATATTCCCACCATCTTTAATCCTAATCTGTCCCCCGACCCTGACACTCCTATTCCTCTTTACCTTCTTTTGCTTGTGTCTTTTCCACAGTGCTCAGACCTTCTAACATACTGAATACTTTGCTTCTTTTTTAACGTTTATCATCTGTCCCCATCCACTAGAATGTTTACTGTCTCAAGCAGGAATTTTCCTTTTGGTCACTCATGTGTGTATAGAGTATGTGTTTGTGGTGGGCAGAATAACGGCCCCCAAAGGTTTCCATGCCTCACTTCTCAGGGCCTGTGAGTAAGTTACCTTATATGGCAAAAGAACTCTGCAGATAGGATTAAGATGAGGACCCTGAGATGGGACATTATCCTGGATTATCTAGGTGGCCTCAGTCTAATCACACAAGTCCTTAAAAGCTGAGAATGTTCCTGGCTGCAGAGAACCAGAGAGATGGCAGCATGAGAAGGACTCAGCCTGCCATTGCTGGCTTTGTAGATGTAAGAAGGGGCCACAAGCCAAGGAATCAGCGGGCTCTAGAAGCTAGAAAAAAGCAAGGAAATGAATTCTCCACTAGAGCCTCCAGAAGGGAATGTAACCCTCTTTACAACTGCTTTTCGCCCAGTGAGACCTTTGTTGGACTTCTACAGCACTGAACATAATTACAGTTGTGTTGTTTGAAGCCACTAAATTTGTGGTAATTTGTTAGGGTAGTAGTAGAAAACTAATACAGCACTCAGTAAATATTTGCTGAAAGAATGAACGAGTGAACCTCCTATCAGCATAGAGAGGTGAGGATTCATCCTCATTAAGAGGGAACAGACTCGGCAAGGTAAAGCCACCTGGCCAGTGGCTCAGAGTAGGTGATTAGCAGAGCGGGATCTCTAACCTGACTGTCAGCCACCCCCCTGTGTTTCCTCCTTGCTGATGTGTGAGGATATTGGTTTGTCATTGATCTTCCCAGCCACGCACAGCAAGTCTCCTATTGGTCCATCCTCCGATAAAGTGGGTTGCAGTGTGGGTGTGTCTCTTGGCTGAGACGGGCAAAGGAGAATGAAAGCATTATGACGCCCTGTATACTTTAGAGACATAATTAAAAACCTCAGCCTCAGTGCACGTGCTCCGTTCCTCTGTACAAACAAACAAAAGTGCCATCCACACAGTGGTTGAGAGTCCGCCTGCCGACGCAGGGGACACGGGTTCGTGCCCAGGTCCGGGAAGATCCCACATGCCGCGGAGCGGCTGGGCCCGTGAGCCATGGCCGCTGAGCCTGCGCGTCCGGAGCCTGTGATCCGCAGCGGGAGAGGCCACAACAGTGAGAGGCCCGCGTACCACACACACAAAAAAAGTGCCATCCAGCAGCTTCTTTGCTGGAACCTACAAGAAGCAGCCATATCTGCCTTTAGCATCTCGTCTTGGGAAACCCTCTGGGTTAGGGCATCCCAGGACCAGGGGCTAGTGTTAGATCTGGGTAAGCAGTGAGCTAAAAATTTCATTTCACACTATCAGGTTTGAGAGAAATCTTGAAAGCAATGCCCAATTGTTAATATGAAGGGGTTGGTAGGGGCCGAGGAGCTGTAAAGTCGTATTTTTTGAGACTTGCTTATACAGACACCACAGATTTATTTCAGTGGATTTTGAAGCCTCTGTGCATGGCAGGCAAGCCAAGGCAGATGGTGTGTGCGGGAGGAAATAGTGGGGAGACTGTTTTCCTCATAAAAATTTTCCATTAAAAGCTTTGCTAGGCTGAGGTGGGGATGCTTCTTGGACCTGTAAAAACAGACACCAGGCGAGAACACAGTGAGCAATCTGCATGAGTGACGTGTACAGCTCTGCGATACAGGCAGTACTTAATCTACAGACGTTGACACATCATCAGTGTTTTCAGAGTAACATCTTCTATATAAAAATACGCAACAACCTTATGCTTTATGCTCTAGCCTCCAAAATGATTATACCATCTCCATGCCTAGATGTGAGAAGCCTGGCTTGATTACCCAAGGCTTGTTTCCTGCATTTCTGTTTCCCTCTCATGTGACAGGTACCCGTATCCATTTGTTCCATTATCTTCTGAGTTTGAGTTGGAACAATAAGCTAAATCAGAGCAGTCTTTCTTGAGTTATAAAACCAACCATGTGAAGATGCTCTGAATACTATTCTGCTTGTGCATAACTAAGAATCAGCTCCTCGCGGGAATTTTGCAGGTGATTAGCCTGTTGCGTAGAAGCATCCCTTCGGGAATGACAAAGGAACACAAGGTTGTATTTCTTTGCAATAAGCAGATTGCTCAAGATTTTCTTTCTCTTCACCCTTCTCTCTCTGGAATCTCTGGAATGAAAATATTTTAGGAGAGGGGTGAACCAGAAACTTGGAGGAGGTATAGGAGATTCACAGTCATCAACTCTTTACCTTTCAGATGTAATCTGCAGGCTGTTATGCCTGTACTAGGGGTGGGGTTTGGAGGAGGACCTAGACAGCCTCTCTGCTGGGAGTGCCCTTTAATTGTGTATCTGACAAAGTCCTCTTCATCCTGCGTGCTGTAAATCAAGGCTACCTCCTCTGTGAAGCCTTTCTTTTTTTAACAACTTTATTGGGGTATCATTGCTTTACAGTGGTGTGTTAGTTTCTGCTGTACAAGAAAGTGGATCAGCTATAGTGTACATATATCCCCCATCCCCTCCCTCTTGCGTCTGCCTCTCACCCTCCCTGTCCCACCCCCCTAGGTGGTCACAAAGCACCGAGCTGATCTCCCTGTGCTATGCGGCTGCTTCCCACTAGCTCTCTGTTTTACATTTGGTAGCGTGTATATGTCCCTGCCGCTTCTCATTTCGTCCCAGCTTACCCTTCCCCCTCCCCGTGTCCTCAAGTCCATTCTCTACGTCTGCGTCTTTATTCCTGTCCTGCCCCTAGGTTCTTCAGAACCATTTTTTTTTTTTAGGTTCCATATATATGTGTTAACATATGGTATTTGTTTTTCTCTTTCTGACTTACTTCACTCTGTATGACAGACTCTAGGTCCATCCACCTCACTACAAATAACTCAGTTTCATTTCTTTTTATGGCTGAGTAATATTCCATTGTATATATGTGCCACATCTTTATCCATTCATCTGTCGATGGACACGTAGGTTGTGTGAAGCCTTTCTTGATTATTCTCGCCAGACTCACATCTTAGCTCCTGCTGTAAAATGTTCCTTCGCGTGCTTGGCACTGGTTTATGTGTCTCCCCACTAGACTTAGCCCTGTATGAGCAGAGAGGCCTATGCCGTTTCACCTTTGTATCCCCAGTGCTGACATGCAATAATAATAATAATAGTAAACACATTGTTATTATTATCACTATTACTGTGTTTCAGGCTTTGTGCCACGAAGTTTATCTGAATTATCTCAGATGCTGGTCACTCATTGAAAAATATTCAGTATGTAGGATCACTTTGCTGTACAGCAGAAATTAACACAACATTGTAAATCAGCTGTACCTCAAGTAAAAAAAAATCTAAACAAATCGCTTTATCCGAAGTGAATGCGTCGATTATCGTCCTGTGGTAACAACTATTAAAGACTTCTTTTACATATATAGAGCATGGCAAAAGTCATTTTTAAAAGCTGTAATTAATTAATTTCCTCACATTTCATAAACGTAAGCTGACTGGCCTAAAATTTTTAAGATCAAGAGATAATTTTTTAAAAGTCCCGCAAGGATTTTCTGAGGTGCCAAGACATATAAATAACATAGGTATAGCTTTTGAGTGTTGTAAAAATTGTTCCCCCATTTTACAGTAGCATAAATCTATACCAGATAAAAAAAATTGATATGTAAAGACACAGGTGTTAAAAGTACAGAAATAGGTATATGATTGACTGATATTTGGGAAACAGCATACTAAACAGTGTGGTAACATAAATGATTCTGTTAATGATGGTAGCCACTGTTTATTAGGACCTGTTCTGGGCTAGGTAACTTATTTACATAATTCCAGATCAGCTTAACAGCAGCCTCAAGAAAAGATAAAGCTTTGGGTCCGACGATTTTACTCTCAGTTTGTTGTTACTAATTTCTCTAAGGCTCAGTTTTCATATCTGTACAATGGAGATAATAATACCTACTTCACAGCATTGTTGTGGCATTACATGAAATAGGAACGGTGTCTAGCACCTTGTAGGTGCTGAGTAAATGTTGGTTGAATGGTCTGTTCAAACTTTGCAAAGTGCTTGGCACGTATTAACTTATTGACACCTAAAATAATAAAAGCAATAGCCAGCATGGACGGAGTGCTTTCTACGCGCCAAGCACTTTTCTAAGAACTTCATGTGGCTTCACACGTGAAGTAATGTCACCGTTTCCATTTGGCAATTGGCAAAACTGGGACCAGAATGGTGAGATAACTGACCCCGAATCAGGCATTCGTGAGTGATGGAGCTCTAAAGCAAGTCCTTGAATTTCAACGCAAAGGTTTGATTTCTTGCTTCCATGTCTGTTTCCCTGTCTGCAAAATGGAGAGAGTGGTAAATCACATTTGACGTGTAACGTGGAGATTAAACTTTATCCAGTGACTGATGCTGAGTCTGTCCTCATTTGTATAATGTGGGAGGTGGTTGTTGCAGCTGGTGAGCATGCAGACAGCATCGTTTGTGTTTCCCTGGGGGCGCCGCTTGGTTGAATGATGGAGGTTGGCTCCCCTGTTTCCAGCCATAGGCGGTTGCTAACAGGCAGTGATCAAACTCTCACTAAAGCAGCTAAGCCGTTCCTGGGGCAGGAGACCCAGTCTACCTTTGTTCTAAAAAATATTTATTACAGACCTGCCCGTGAGCCATAGTATTAATTTCACTCTGAGTAGATGATTCTTACTTTGTAGCTTCATTAGGTACGTTGGTTCATGCTTTAGACTGGAAGGGAGATTTGGGCAAATACTGCTGGCTTCACAGCTCCAAATGCAATGAGATGTGATGGAGTTCATAAATCTATCTCATATTACATTTTAAGGGATCTTAAAGATCATCTGCTTTAAAGTGTTTTCTTTTTGCTCATTTGTTTTGTATGTTAGGCAGTGAGAACCTGTTTAAAAGTGAGATTCCACCCATAACTCCACTGTATGAAACTGGTAGACCTGGGAAGGGGTTCTCAGCTAGCACCTTTGCACCACCTCCTCGTCCTCAACTTCAGGGACCTCCTGTTAGGCCCTGAGACAACTGCAAAAAAATCACCCTAGGGCCACCCACGTCCGTCACAGTTTGGAAACTCCAGATTAGTTTCAACCCTCAAGATGTAGAGCTAAGTGGTGACAAAGGCAGCATCGCAAAGCAGGGTGTTTTGACATTTTTTTCCAGTGATCATTTCACTCCCCCACCATTCATTTACTTTGAAAGGAAAGCTAATCAAAGGTAGAAAATGCTTCAGGTAGCATCAATTTTAGTAAGCAGTGACATCCTCTCTCTTCCCCTTTTGGGTTCATGAAAAAGGCTGTTAAACATATGTTCGTAGCCCACCTCCAAGTTGCTGAGGCATGCTGTGCCGCGGTGCCAGATTCAGTACATCCCAGGGACCCCATCTCCCTAACGCGGTGCTAAAAATACAGAAACTCACGCGAAAGCATATGTTGTGGTTCGCCTTTGATTTGGGCACAGATCATCCAAGTGTGAACACAGAATCGGTTGCTCCCTCCTCCTCGTGCTCGGATTTTGCACATCTGTACTGTACTTAGGGGGGCAATTATAACTTACATTTTATAGGGCCTGGCAGTTTTAGGAAGGCATTCAAGACCCAATATCTCATGTGATGGTTAAGGGCAGACATTCCGAGGTAGGCAGAGTTAGGGGGCTTGATTTATACCCATTTCAGAGTTAAGAAAGACATTCAGATTTGAGGCTTCAGTGCCCCAGGATTCTCAACAAGGTCTTCAACTTTAAAATTCCTCTTATTTCTTTGCTGCCTGCTTCCCTCTCAATTTTAGGCAGAGGTGGAGTGTTGGCAGTTTTTGTCGTTGTCACTAAACTAACCATAGGACTGTGAGTGATAATAGAATGGCTCTTCCAGTTGTTAATTATTTGGAGGCACTTGCCCTCCGGCAGAGGAGTCACCGATACAGAGTGTCAGGATCGAATTCTCTGCAGAGATTTGGGGGTTTGTGCTGGACATCTTCCATTTGTCCCTCTGGGTCCTGGGAGGCGGACCTCTGTGATTCCATTAACATGCTTGTCCTCTGGCTTCTGCTTTGCTTGGCTGGTGGGAACACTGGCAGTGGGCTGACAGAGGGCCCCAAGTAAAGGAGGGAACTTTATTCTCCCATCTCTGTCATTTCAGGATCACTGCAGGCTGGCCGCTTTTCTCTGTCAGAGGTCACAGACCCATAGAATGGCCCTCTCCACCCAGCCTCTCAGTATTAAGTTCTAGTAACCGCTCCTCCCCACTGTCCCTTCAGGCCTTGGGGTAGTAGCAGCTCCCCAGTAATAGGTCCCCATGGCTCCTAGCCCTGCAATGCCTCCCCGTCCCGTGTGGCTTCCCTGTAACCCTACCTGCACCTCTGTACGTAGTTCCTGTATCAACCTCTGCACAGGTCACCCAGTTTGAGGAGGTCGTCTTAGATCTTGCTGGGCCTGGACCAGTAGAAGTTTCTTAGGTAACATAGCATCAACTATAATGCCCTACATTTTGAGTCTTTGAGTCACTAAGAGGGAGTTCTCACTGGAAAAAGTCCTTTGCATTACCTTCTAGGTAGTTCCCTTTCCCTAACTTTCAGATACATCCTTGGCAGTAGCTAAAGTTGAAGACGATATATATAGATGCCTATGATTCTCAAATTTTATGTGGATACAGATCACCTGGGGAGCTTGTCAAAATTGCCAGTTACTGGGCACCTTTCCCCAAAGACTCTAATTCTATAGACAGGAGTAGGGCTCAGAAATCTTGCTTTTTAACAAGATCTACAGATGAATTTGAGGTAGGTAGACCCTAGACCACCTTTGATAAACACTTCTTTATGCCATAGTCTGCTTATCAGTTTTTGGCCTTTTAACTCTGTCACATTCCATAATCAAATTCACGTCTTCCAGGTGGACTTGACATAATTCATTAATGTTCTGTGTACCAGGCGTGTGCATGTGGGCATGCATGCATGTGTGTGCTCAAGGGAAGGGAAATTTTGTTGAAAAGAACCATTAAGCAAGATAGTGCCCTGTCTTTTCTCTTAATAAAACTAGTTGTTGATGGTAATTTCTCAGTAGGCTCTGTGGGTTTTTTTGTTTTTTGTTTTGGCTGTGTTGGGTCTTCGTTGCTGCGTGCGGGCTTTCTCTAGTTGCGGCGGTGCGCGGGCTTCTCATTGCAGTGGCTTCTCTTGTTGCGGAGCACGGGCTCTAGGTGCATGGGCTCAGTAGTTGTGGCTTGCGGGCTCCAGAGAGCAGGCTCACGAGCTGTGGCACACTGGCTTAGGTGCTCCACGGCTTGTGGGATCTTCCCAGACCAGGGCTCGAACCCGTGTCCCCTGCATTGGCAGGCGGACTCTCAACCACTGCGCCACCAGGGAAGCCACGGCTCTGTGTTTTGATGAGTCTCTTTGTCTTGGAACAGTTTTCTATTTCTCCGTCCACCTGTCCATTCATCTACTCATTCATGACACATTTATTAAGCATCTACTATGTGCCTGGCACTTTGCTAGGTACTAGAGATAAAAAGCCATCCCTGTCCCCAAGAAAACAAACGTGCAGAAAAATAGGTATTTGTTTATTCATTCAACAGATATTTACTGAACACCCAATATTTACCAGGGACTCTTCTGGGCCCTGGGGATACAGTGGTGAGTAAAACAGTCCAATATCCCTACGTTCATGGAGCTTAAATTCTTGCAGTTCATACTAGTCCTCTAGTAGCAGGCAATATGGTGAGAAACAAAGGATGGAATTTTTCCTTCTACCTCCGGGGCGGGCTAAGGGACCTTTCCAAGCTAGAGCAGTGCAGGCATTATTCCACCAGGCAGCACCAGCTTCACTGTGACAGATCCCAGCAGTGAGCGAGACCAGGCTGCACTGAAGGAGCATGATTCCCTGCCCATTGAGCCAATCACTGTAAATATACAATGACAGATTAGAGAAACCCAGGGCTGGCAGTAGAAAGGGCTCAACCATGGGCTGCATACTTCAAAACTGCAGTGCTTTGCCATCAGCTCTGGCATAGCTGTTTGTGTTGGGAAATTTTTTTTTTTTCTTTTGCGGTACGCGGGGCCGCTCACTGCTGTGGCCTCTCCCGTTGTGGAGCACAGGCTCTGGACGCGCAGGCCCAGCGGCCATGGCTCACGGGCCCAGCCGCTCCGCGGCACATGGGATCCTCCCGGACCGGGGCACGAACCCGCTTCCCCCGCATCGGCAGGCGGACTCCCAACCACTGCGCCACCAGGGAAGCCCTGTGTTGGGAAATTTTTAAGAAAAGTAGCAGACTTTCTGGGTTGGGTGCCCGTGGAAGACAAGGCAGTGGAGCCATGCAGGGGATGCTGGGCTTTCTGTTACTACCGAATCACTGGTAGCACATCCCAGTGCCTCTTCATACCTCTGTTGGCACACTCATCATGGCCTGTGACAGTTAGCTGTGTCCCTGCCTCCGCACTTATAAACTCCCGAAACACAGGGACCATGATCATTTCATCCTTCTATCCCTGAAAGCTACAGAAGGTGGCACACAAAGTGTCAGTTGAATGAAGGAATAGATACGTGGATTGAACAGCTCTTTATTAAATGCCTCCTATATGCTAGGTACTGTTAGATTCAAAGGAGATGGAAGTTAGTACATTCAGGTGGCTTCAGCCTGTGATAGAAGCAGCCACATGCACACATTACTGCTGTGCAGGGTCCTGAGAATGATGACAGCTGCTGTCACCTCAGTGACAACCTAGTGTGGTGGTTGAGAAGGGAATGGGGCTGAGTGTCCAGAGTGTGGACTCTAGAGCCAGACGGCTTGGATTCAGTTCCTGCCTCAGACATTTACTAGCTCTATAACCTTGGCTACATGGCATATCTTTGTCCATGCCTCAGTCTCCTTGTCTGACCAACCTTTTGGGGTCTGGTAGGATAAAATGTGTAAATCTGTGTACAGAGCTTAGCGCAGTACCTGGGACAGAGCAAGTGCAAAGGGTTTGGAAGCATGGCTGCTATAGACGGGATATTTGTGTCCCCTCAAAATTCATATGTTCACCTAAGCCCCAATGTGATATTTTGAGGTGGGACTTTGGAGGTGCTTAGGTCATGAGGGTGGAGACCTCACAAGCGAGATTAGTGCCCTTAACAAAGAGGCCCCAGAGAGATGCTTTCCCCCTTCTGCAGGTGAAGACACAGTGGAAAGATGGCTGCCTACAAACTAGAAAGTGGACCCCACCAGACACCAAATTTGCTGGCACCTTGAGCTTCTAGCTTCTAGCACTGTGAGAAGTAAATTTCTGTTGTTTAAGCCACCCAGCCTGTGGTGGTGTGCTATAGGAGCTTGAGCAGACCAAGACAGTGGCCCCTGTCTGATATCAGAGTTGGGTTCATGTCTTACCGTTGCAACTTCCTGGCCCTGTGGCCTGAGGCGAGGACATCACCTCAGTTTCTGTCATTACTTAGGTGGTGCTCACAGCGTTGCCTGAATTCAAGGGCAGTTCTGAGGGGTCAGTAAGGTCCTGTAGGTCAAGCACTTAGCGTGGTACTAAGGACTCCTTAGCTGTGATGGAGGAAATGAATGGGAGAAGAGACGGCCACCTGCTTGCAGGGAGGGCTTCTTTGAGGGTAAGCTCGAGACTTTGCCCCCATCAGCAGCCCCATGTGCCATCCTGTGACACTGCCAGGGTTAGACAGAAGGGTCTATAAGGGTGGTGGAACAAGCCCTAAATGAAGGTACCATCATTTAGGATTAGTGTCTCTGAAACCAGGCAGAACCCTGAGACCTGGGACAGGGTGGCAGGTCATAGCAGGACCAGCCACTAAGAGATGGGATGCTGAGCCCTGTGAGAATATAGGGAGGGACTTTCAGCCTTCCCACCCTACAGGGTGGGCTGCAGCTACACTCCTGGGTTGAGACAGAGCCCTCCAAGCACTGGTTGCACATTAAATCTTCTGTAATAAATACCTATGCATGGGCCAGTTCCAAAGCAATTACATCATCATTCTTGGGGAGTGCAAGTTAGGTATTTTAGGAAAGATCCATAAGTGATTGTAATGTGCCATCAGGGTTGAGAGCTACCGAGGCAGAACCTTCAGGTGGGGCTAAGTTGTCCTATTTGAGAGGAGAGGCCAAAGAGATGATGGGGGCAGGGGCTGAGGAGGGAATCGGCCAGGTCTCTCTGAAAGGTTAAAGCTCTCTGCAACTTAAACACTTCATTTTTTATTTCCAAATAATGCAGCTCTGAATTTATTTAGCATGATTGGAAAGGTGATTTACTCTGGGATAAATTTCTTTTTATGTCAATTATTAGTAGAATGATAATAAATTTGTACGATCATTTACTTCCACCAAAAGTTTTCTTTCCAGGCAAGAAATAATACTTTTCCTAATATAGACATTTAAAAGAAGTTAATAAAGGTATACATGTTCTTGATTTATTAGCTAATCACGCATTGAAATGACAAAACTTTGTTCTGTTAGGTGGTCCATATTATAATGGCTTTGATGAAAATGTTTATCTGATCTTAGGACTTTTTTGTTTATTCTTGTTTACTTTCCTGCCAAAATGTTTAGCCTTATCATCAGTCATAAAATAATCCATTGTTCATTCATTCAACAAATGTTTACTGTTAAAACAAAGTCTTTTGTTTGTTGGTTGGTTTGTGTATTTTAATTTGTCGCACTTAGCATGCCTGTATCAACAAATTCAAGTTCCGGCAAAGGGACGGGTCTCCCCGGGCATGCCATATGAAGGCTTTGCAAGCCAGAATTTTACTTGCTTTAGAGAAAAGCACATACTGCTTTTTCCCTTTTGGGATATGCTTCCTGGAGGAGCCTGAAATAGTCTGGAAAAGTTATATCCAATTCTTCTTTAATAATCCTTTAAGTATCTTCTGATGTGCATCTCAGAATGGTGCCGCAGATACAGAATTTGCAGTGGGAAAAGATGAACTGGAATTTTATAAGAACCTAGCGATTATGTTCTTGAAATATGTTCATGCCTCTGCCAGTGGCAAGGGGAGACACCCTCCCTGATTTATTCCGCTTGGACCAGAGTTTGTGACTGCTGATTTCCTTCCATCCACTTTGGCTAATAGATTCAGGAAGTAATTTTTGGGTGTGGAAACAGTAGCTCATAGGTGATAAAAGTAGAGTCTGGGCAATTTGGGAGGTAGGTAAACTTATATAGTTGAGATCTCTTCATATCACTCCACACTGCTTTGCATTTGCACTATTCTCTTTTATTTTCCCTTAAATCCAAATGCTTTCAGCTGGGCCTGGAGGGGTTGTACCAGGGCTGTTTCTGTTAAAACACACACACACATACAGGCATACACTCTCTCTCCTTTCTCTCTTTCAGGGAACTTTATATGCTCTTAACTGCTCACTTGGCTAATCAGCCCAGCTATGTGTTGTTAAAATTTTATCTCTGTTGAGCATCATTAAGGGGTCATGGAAGCTGGTCAGAGGAGGCAGAGGGATGGAGCAAACCTACCAGCAGCTAACCATGTCAATCAGTGGGCATCTTGATTTATTTGTAAGGTAGCCATGGAAGGGGAGAGAGATTGAATTTTGCTTGTAAAGGGGATGAACCAAGAAGTGTATTATACGTTCGTCTTAAAGGTCACATGTATGAGTAGAGAGAGTTCTTGAGGACAATATCATATAATTACAACGTAATCTGCCATACATACTGTGCTTGTCAGCGCTCTGAAAGCAAAATGATATATATATATATATATATATATATATATATATTTTGTCTGGGCTCTTCAGCCTTGATAGAAAAAACAGGAACTTAGATGTATTTTCTTGAAGGCAAGGCCTGTGAAAATCCTTTCAGGGAGCTTGTGTGCCAGAGCACGCTGTGTTAAGTCAGCCGGAGGTCATTACCGTTTTTATTAGGTGATTATATTATAAATATGAGTTGGGCCTCAATCATAAGCAGATCCTTTATGTGTGTTTCTGAACATTCTGGCTCCAAAGCGCTAAATTCCAAATTGGAATATTGATTGTCTGATGCCTGACTTATATAGCCCTCCTTCAAATCTTGAAGGAGGCCTCAGGGCCCATGTGTCTTTTTGGAGATAAGTTCTTGTAACTGAGAGATGTAAGGTCTTAAACAGTGAGCCCCACAAGGTGGAAAACCAAAGGAAGACTGGAATACTGTTCTCCCCCTGGTGAATCACAAGGTATTAAACACACCATTTTATGGCATATATGAGAGAAATTGTCATAATTTGTAAATGTCCCTGCATTTCCTCTCGGGTAAGGCAAGCATTAATGCATCCTGCAAATGTTTATTATTTCCATGCAAATCCAACTGAATAGTTTTTTCGATTCTTTAGATTTTTTTTTAACTTAACCACAGGCATCTTTCCTCGATTTTCCAATTCTATAAATGCCCCTGAGTTTTAAAGTTTAACCCTAACATTTTTAGAATGGCCAAACATAACTTAGTCAGGATTTCTCAATCTCAGTACCATTGACATTTTGTGCCAGATGATTTTTTGCTGTACATTATAGGATGGTTTGTAGCATCCCTGGCCTGTACCCAGTAGATGTCAGTAACATCTTGTCCCACCAGTTGTGACAACCAAGAATGTCTTCAGATGTTGCCCTCTGGGGGGTAAAAGAGCCCCCAGTTGAGAATCACTGCGTTAATGTGGTGTTCAGTGAAGGCCCTTCGACATTCTAAACACGGAATGCAGTGACATCTCTGAGAGTTTAAAAGGAAAGGCAAACGCAAACCCCAGGGTTACAAACCCTTGTCATATATCGACTTCTCCTCTGGCAAGTGAGTCCCGAGGGTAGGGCTGTGAGTTTTCTGTATCCCCATGGCCTGGGACTGCCCGTCAAGTAATGGGCCCCCAGGAAATATTTGTTGGATGAATAAGAAAAACCAGTTACCTGTCACTAAATATGTGTTTAGCTTCCATACACGTATGCGTTTATGCATTTATGTATATATGTATATGCATATGTATGTATGTATGTATTTCCATAGAAAAGTTAACCGAGAGTCTTTAATATTCTTTTCTATCCCAGCATCTGAACAACCCTCACATAGCAGATATTCGGTAGATATTGGTTGAATGGCAACCTGGCATGTAAAAAATACATTAAAATGATGAATTAACAGAACATCCATGGTCACATGGCATCAGAGATGCATTTTTGTGGCAATTACGTGACAGTCTGCTGTTGGATGTGGGATACTCCCCTAATGGGCACCTAAGAGGCCAGATACTTTGCCTCCTTTGAACTCTACACTCAATGGCTCTGGGGTCCAGGTCCAGGGAGGCCAGTTGAGTCTTTTTGAATCCACACAGGCAAGAGGGAGAATTTTTTGGTTCAGTGAGGGATGAATTATTTTATTTTACATTCCCAGATCATCACAGCTGTGTATACAGCTGCTTCTAAGTCCCAGAACTCCCCTGACTGCCCTGCCAGAGCAGCCCATCTGATCTCACCATGATGACTCTATTTCGAAGGCCTGCGTTTCAAGTTATAAAAAGGTCAGAACATCGCAACCCTTGCCAAGATTGATGCAGAAATGGCTCAAAAGTTTAGTGTTATTGGAAGGTGTCGGGAATCACTTTTTAAACTTTAGATTTAAATTCGTTCTGTATCCTTGACCACAATGGTGTGCTTTTTTTAAAAGGACTGTAAAAAACATTGACAAGGTAGAGTGGATTTCTAGGTCAGGACTCAAGGCTTGAGGAGGAAAGTGGAATCAAAAGGCACTTTGGTTGGACTTCCCTGGTGGCACAGTGGTTAAGAATCCATCTGCCAATACAGGGGATTCCTGGTCAGGGAAGATCCCACATGCCTCGGAGCAACTAAGCCCGTGCGCCAGACCTGCTGAGCCTGAGCTGTAGAGCCCGCGAGCCACAACTACTGAAGCCCGCGAGCCACAGCTACTGAAGCCCGCACACCTAGAGCCTATGCTCCGCCATAGGAAGCCACCGCAATGGGAAGCCCGTGCACCACGATGAAGAGTAGCCCCTGCTCGCTGCAACTAGAGAGAGCCCATGCGTAGCAACGAAGACCCAACGCAGCCAAAAAAAAAGGCACTTTGATTAAAATCAGAAAAGATGGTAGAAATGACCTGATCCAAGCTTCGCGATTTACAGATGAGGACACTGGAAATCACTGGGGGATGAGATGACTTGTCCAAGGTCACACAGATTTTTTTTTTTTTTGGCTTGTCTTTAAATCTATCTCACTCTTTCTCCACCCCCTCCACTAAAATTAGACCCAGATTCACTTGCACAGATAAACAGTGATTTTCCTAGACTGCTAAAACTTTGGACTTAGATGTGATAACTTAGAAATAGTCAAGTGCAACTGCTTTCTTTTACTTTATGAGTAAACAGAGGTCCAGAGAAGGGGAATTATGCTGTTAAAAATTTTTTTCAAAGACAGTTAGTTATTAGCAAAGCTTCAGCTTGAATCCAGGGGTCCTCTCTGTTGAGTTATCCTTTCACAAAGCAGGCAGCTTTCTTATTATCGTATTTTATACTCTCCTATTGCAGCCATTTATTAGCTAATATTTCCTGGGCAACTGCTTTATACTCTGGTCAACAAGACACAGTGGTCAGCAGGACATGGTCTCTGCCTTTAGGAGCTCACTATTTGGTGGGAAAACTGAGAAACGAGTGGACAGTGCCCACTGAACATAATATTCAAGATAAGAAGACTGTCTTGGGGCTGTGGATGGAGGCTGCCAGTGAAGATTCCTGTCAGAGGTGACACCGGGGAATGTGATGGTCACTTCAGGAGGAGTGTTCATCACAGGGGCTGAGAGGAGTGCTGAGCCAGAAAGAAAGCCCTGGAAAGAGAGTTAATTAGCGTAGTGCCATGTAAGAACACAGACCTTGATTCAAGACCCAGCTTCCTAACGTCTTAGCTGGATGACCTTGGTTCAGTCATTCATTGATGTTGTCTTCATTTGGCATAGTGAGGATGATTATTGATAATAACCCTTACTTTCATTACACTCACATATATACTTTTGTGACCGCTAGGTCCCTGGGCTTGTAATGTGCTTGGATGTTCATCATGACCATGTGAGGTTACCCCCATGTTCCAGAGAAGGAAGTTTCCTAGGGTCACAGCAGAGCCATGATTTCATCTCAGGCCTAAACCCAGAACCCAAGCTTAGAACTGGCTTGTACTGGCTCTGGGAGTATAAGACTCTTGTGAGGATTCAATGGGCCGATGCTATCACAGGGAAGTATACACTATACGAATGTTCATTGTTCTATATAATAAGATTTCCTCTGTGTCCACTTGGTAGGCCCTTGTTTGGGGACGTGTGTATGCATCACTCGTATTTCTTATCCACAAATTTTCTGTTCATGATGGATGAGTAAAATATGGACAAGGAAAATCTTTATTAAGAGTATCAAGTTCTTGGTCCTGGAGAGGAAAAATATTTTTCCTGACCTTTTAATTCCTTCTTATATAATCCCTTGACTTTATACTGCCTGGGCACCAACCCCAGAGGGAGGGTTGGGTCTCCTTCCTGCCCATCTCTCATCCCATGGTTTTTTGAGTTTTTACTCCCACTGATTAAGCTCTTGCTCTGTGCCCGCCGTTGTAACAAATCTTCGCCGCATTCGTAGCAGGAACAAGGAAATCAAGGCCTGGAGAGGCTGCCTAATTTGTTGCTAGCAAGTGAAGGAGGCAGCATGCCACCCGGGATCTGTCTAGGTCCATCATCTCAGCTTCAGCCATTAAGCAATATTGTCTGTCCTCTCGATGTAATTCACTTGGGCAATTTTTCTGGCCTCACGATGGAGCAAATGTAATATTCACTTTTCCAGAGTCCTAAGCTAACCCGTGCTCAGCTGTCCCCCACCTTAATGTGTGACTTTTTTCTTAGTGTGTTTCTAATGTCGACCTTTGGCTAGTTTTGGGAGGTGAGAGGTAAAAAAATACCTCTTGGGGAAGTTTGCCCATGTGCGATGGGAGGACGAGTGCCTGGCGTGATACTTACAGTTGAACTTACACAGTTTCTTTGGATATAGCTGCAGTTTGGGGAGCGTTTGCTCTCTTGCTGACTTGATTCTCACTGCAGTCTGCTGAGGTAGGTGTGACTGCCTTCATTCTACGGAGGAGGAGATGGAAACATGCAAATACAAGCTGACACCAGTCCTACAATCTGCGAACCACTGGTGCACAACCCCAGTAGGTCTCTGGACACATGTGTTGCTCAGGTCCCCAAACAAGTAAAGCACCTAGCACTGATTGGAAACTGTCTTTCACACTCCAGGGCTCTTGCTTTTTTCCAGGGTACCATTTTATGTGAGCTTTGTATAGTCATTTTACATTCCTGTACTTCATTCTTCCCATCCCTTCTAAGAGATGCTCAGAATAACCCTGGGGGTTAAGAACACGGGCGCCGGGGTCAACACCCTGGATCCTGGCTCTGCTGCTCCCCAGCTGTATCGTGTTGGACGAGTTCCATAATCATTTGGAGCCTTAGTTTTTGAGGTGAGGATAATAACAATATCAACCTTTTGATATCATCGTCAAGATGAAATAATTTTTGTAGGTATAATGCTTATAACAGTATCTGACATATGATAAACTTTTTCTATATGTATTAGCTACTATAATTACAAGCTATCATTATTTACCTTTCAAACATTTAATTAGCAACTGCCGTGTGCCAAACACTGTGCTGGAGATTGAGGTGGATTCCTGGTGTCCCTTTCAGCTCTGATGTTCAGTGATAGATGTAAACAGCCAGACCCTCCATCACTGGTGGAAGCACTGTGTGGTTCGCTTCGGGGGCCGTTCTGACTCTCTGCTTACAAATTGTGATGTGTGAAATGAAAAATGCATTTAGCTATTACTTTCTTTTACCCATCTTGTTCACATAGGTGGATTGTATTTTACTACCTAATTAAGAGTAATGGAAAAAAATGGAAGGGAGCACATTTGTAGCTGATGTGTGGGTTGAAATTTCCTGAGCTGGGAAACAAACTCATAAACAAGAAAGACAATAGCACTATTTAAATGAGAAAATCCACGGATAGCAGCAAATGGAGTAATGCCATTTTGCTATTTTGGAGCCGGGAGAAGGAAGGCAGGAACATATTTGCACATAGGGTCCTTGGGGAAGAGTGGTCCTGCAAACAGCAGGATGCATTTGGTAATAAAAATTATTTTCAGCCCATCATATTAGCATAGTCCTGTCTTTCCACACAGCTTTCCACTGCTGCACGGATCGGAGATAAAGTCCCGGACCTCACGCAAACCAAATCAAAAGGGGATAAACTGGAGAGGCTTAGTCTTCTTTCCTCTCTTTGGGAACTAGCACATAAATACCAGTTTCCCCTTGCCTCTAGTTTACAGGATTTAGCCACACATGGTGGAAAGAGCCTGGACTTTAGGGTCAGGTGATGACTCCTGCTCTTTTAATTATAAATTCCTGGGCAACCAGGAATTTGAGCGAGACATGACATCTTTCTGAGGCTCTTTCCTTCTCAGGAGCGTGGGGGACAGAATTACATTTGGCCTGCCTACCCAACGCCTGGCACAGCAGGAAGTGCACGGGCTTTGCCGACAAAAGGACCCCACCTGACTCCTGGTCACTCCTCTTTACCACACTGCTCAGAACCCCAGTTTCCTCATTTGCTAAATGAACACAGTATTAGCTGTGTCGCCAGGCTGTTGCAGGGTCTAATGGTGTATCATGTGTCTGGTTGGAATGTAGTGGTCCATTTAAATTAAAATGTGGCCCTTTAGACCTGGTTTTTTATTGCGAAATGCAGAATATGTGCAGGAGTCTGTTGACCACATATGTGGACAATTAATGAACAATAAGCAATTAAAACTAAAATAAAACCCCAGGTACCCACTCCCCAGGCCACGAAAGAGAATGCCATGAGTCTCTGGAAGCTTCCTAAGGTCTCCTCCTTGATAGCATCCCCCTGCCTGCTCTCCAGGTAACTTCTAGCCTGAAATGTCAATCATTTCTTTGATGTCTTTTCATAGGTCTCCCTAAACAATTTATTATTTGATTTCATTTTGCCTGCTTTTGAACTTTACACAAATGTACACATATTGTAAAATACGCGTGTGACTTTGGTTCTCATTTTATTTTCAAGATTTCTTGATATTCATGCTTGTAGATATAGTTCATTAATTTTCACTGCTGTATATAGTATTCTGTTCCTAGGGTATCCCTTTATTTATCTCATCTAGTAATGGAGGCATTTGGCTAGTTTCTACATTTTTTTTTACTATTATGAAATATGTTGCTATAAATATTCTTCTGTCTCTTTGATTCTGAACCTGAAAAAGTCTTTATAGACAGTTTATTCTTGTATCTTGCCTCTGCCTCGTTGCTTTATATATAAGACGGCTGAGAGCAGGGCGATTTGCAAGGTTTCACAGCTAGTCAATGACAGTGTGGGGCCTGGCGTCCAAGTCTCTTGTCCCAGTTTGGCTCATTGCTGTGACAAGGCTCCATGTCTGATGGTTTGCCTTTTTATTTTAAGCAATTTCCCATCCTCTTGATATTACAATTTTGGAATTTTTATTTGGGCTAGCTCTTTAATACTCTCCTAGAGATATGCTGGCATTTGCTGTTGAGATGATTATCTCCCCATCTCCGAAGTTGGGTCAGTGCTCGCTTCTCATGGGCTCTGTCCTATTAATGCTGGCCCTGGGCACACCCCGTGGCTGTGGACCTGTCATAAGCTTCTACCCCTTCAGGACCGAGAGCCTGTGAGACATGTTTCAATCAGGGAAGGAATCAAAATAGACCCAAGATGGCCAGGGGGAAAAACTGCTGAGGAAAGAGGGATCTGAATCCTTATAAAGCACTGTCTTAGGAAATGTCCCTTTACTATTAATAGGAATGGATATTCAATTTTAGGCCCCGTTTCAAAAAAACTCTCTAGGACCGCAATTAGACCGGAGGCTGATGGAATGAATATAGGATGGGGTGATTCTGTGGTAAGGCACGTCTGAAAGTTTGAGCAGCTGGTGTGGTGGAACAGCTGAGGCGCAAACAAACAGCAGCTGATTTTAGCACTCCTTATTTCGAGATGCCCTGGTTTGTTAACTCCAGCGTTTGGCTTACTCATAAGCTCTCCTCTCGGAGCCCTCTCGGTGTTTCATCTCACTCTGCTACCCAGGAGCTGTGCAACGTTGGGCAAGTGATCGCTCTTTCTGGGCCTCAGCGTCCTGCATCTTGTCGTGGGAATAGTAGCTCATACTTGTTAAGAGCTTGTAATGTGCCAGGCACTTTGCGTGGATCACCTCATTTAGTTTTCACAACACCACCATGAGACGAGCACTCTTATCATGTTTATTGTATAAGGAGGAAATTGAGCACAGAAAATTGAGGCGCATTTGGCCCACCAATCCCCAGGAAACAGGGGATTAGGGAATTGTTCTGGGAGAGATCTGTTTGGGCCTCTGTCTGTCATACTTGGTTGTTTTTTCTTTCTTTCTTTCTTTCTTTCTTTCCTTTTTTTTTTTTTTGGCTGTGCCACACAGCTTGTGGGGTCTTTCCTTGGCCAGAGGTTGAACCCGGGTCCTCAACAGTTAGAGTGTGGAGTCCTAACCACTGAACCGCCAGGGAATTCCCTGTCCCTCATACTTTGAATGGGAACTATTGTATGTTCTAGGTGTCCCCCTTCCCACAGACCCCTTTCACAGTGGACATCTAGCCATCACACCATCTCTCAGCTGTGGAACCACAAAAAAAGAACATGGCTAGGATTCTGAATTCTTGATTTGCATTTTTCTGGAGAGAGGATCAAGGTTTCTGTCCCTCTCACAGGGATCTGTCACCCCCAAAGTGTAAGAATCACTGACTTCATGTTATAGTCACTAAGGCAACAAACCACTGCAACCAGCCATTTGAAGACAAGGAAATAGATCCATTCTTCATGTGAATGATTAAACTTTCAAAGGCTTATATTGATTGCTTTTTAATGATATGACCCAATATTTTGGAGTTGTGTGGTTACAATGGAAATTTGTTGTAAGGAATTTGCCTAGGAACCCAAAGTAGTAACCTGTTTTGTGAGTTAAACTATACTTAGTCCAAATATTTCACCAGTATGTCTTTTCACTAAACATTTTCAAAGAAGTTGAAAACAACTTTTTATCACCAGAAGTGGTGACACAGGTTCTAACAGTAAAGGATAAAGGGTTGTGTGTGTATATATGTATGTGTTTGTGTGCATATGTATGCCTATATTTTAGGTGGATCATCAGCTTATAGTTAAAAATAAAGCCTAAAATGTGGTGTTTTATAGTTGAGAAGGTGTAGGAGCAGTCCCTTCTTAGTAAATTGCAGTAGGTATTAGTAATTGAATAGTAATAGTAATTAATACTAACAGTGGTTTGCATCTATTGAGCACATATTGTATTAGGCTCTCTTTTTAGGACTCCACATGAATTAACAAATAAAATTACCAGAACTGCTGTTTGAAGTAGGTGCATAGCTACTTTGTTCATTTTACAGATGAGAAAATTGAGGTGCAAAGAGCTGAAGGACTTGCCCAAGGTAAGTCTGAGAGCCAGTCTAGGCTGCGTCCAGTTAACTCTGACGGCAGGTATCAGAGTTACAAGGATATGGAGCAAGTTGATATATTCACTCTTTGGCATGACCTTCATGATAATTCCTTAATTCTGAGACTTTTGCCTCTTTCTGGGAGGTCGAAGGTGAAGGAATCATACATGATTAAATGCCTAACGTAGGATAAGTGTCTTTACATATGTTATTGGTTCTTTAGTACTGTCCCATGCATATATTTATCATGGCATTTTTCTGGTTGTTGTAGCTTTACCTTACTCTTAGGTTATGAGCTATTCACTTATCTCTGTACTGATCTTTTGCTTTAGTAACAAGCCACCCCCAAAATGTCAGTGGTTATTCAGGTCAGCTGCAGCTCAGCTCAGCTCAGTTCTAAGAGTCTTGTCATTCCAGGAACCCAGGCTCTGTGGTTCTCATGGCAAAGGGTGGAAATGCAAGTCTGCGCTGAACAACATAAGTGCTTTTAAAGTTTCTGCTCAGTTGGGATGCGCATTATGTCCACTTACATCCCATGGGACAAACTAGTCATATGGCCAAACCTGCCAATGGGGCAGGGAGTATTCTCCGTCTACCTTGAAGTGCTGGCAGTCACATGGCAAAGGGCATAGATGAATAAACCTCTCACCGGGAAGGACACAGATAGTTGGATATCATAATTCAGTATATTACCATCTGAGTGATCCTAGAACTCTACTTTTATTCAAGAGAAAACTGGAGCCTGGAGGTGTTATGTACGTACAGGATTACAGAATTTGAACTAGTTTTTCTGATTCCATGTACATGTTCGTTCCCCATCTGGTTTCCAACTTCATCTCTTTCTGCTGTGAAACGTATACTGTATTCTTGGGACACACTGAGTTTTATGTAATTTACCAAAGCAATGTGTACATTCATAATCTGTGACTTGGTGTGTAATGTTATATCTGTAATTGCATTTTCATCTTTCTATCCTGTTAAATGCTCATTTTTTCCTGAATACTCAGGGCCTCTGAAAGCATCACTTGTTTCTCCTAGGAGGCAGTCAGAGTTTCAAAGCAATATTATACACGGCTGTGGTGGCCCTCCTTCACTGCTCCATGGTGTTCTCTGTTGCCTCAGTGCTTATGTCTCTGCATTTTAGTTGTGCGTGGACTTCTCTCTTCCCCTAACTAAACTGAGAGTTTCTGGAAGGCAGAGGGAGAGGGGCTGCTTTTCAGCTATGGGTCCCTACAGCGGTACAGAGAGAAGGGGCTGTAAATGTGCACTGAGATAATGAATAGTTGAAGTTTTCCTACATAAGAATGACACGTCATTGTGGGTCAGTAATCTTACATTTCATGTCCATGTCAAGTCAGTTGGATTTAATATCATCCCAGAACAAAGGGCCTAGGAAATCTGTCCGCTATCATGACTTAACATGTGTTCCAGCTGCAGATTGTTCTTGCTTTTAAAACTCAGCAATTTTTAGACAATGTGTTTCCAGAGTGACTTCTGTCCCTCCATTTTCTGGTCTAAAATAGGCTCCAATTATTCTCTTTAATTAAGTGGTTTTATTTTATTAATTGTTTCTGACTTACAGAAGGTCCCTCGAGACCCTGTATATGTTTCCAAATGAAGCCAGAAAGAAAAGCGCATTAATTATACACACAAACTCCTTTTGGCGAATTACACATGATGCACAGTGAACATGAAATGGCTTGCTCTCCTGAGCTATCAATCTTGTCATTAGTGATGGCTTGTATTAGTAGTATTGACATGGGCTTATCCAAATTGGATTCTGCAAAGAGTCATTTTAATTTTGCACAAATGTAAGAAGACAAAGTAGTTTGAGATGCCCTTTTTTTTTTTTTTTTTAACCCTCTCCGTTGCCAAGTGACTGGAGCTTCTCTGGTTGTGATACCAGCTTCATATTTTATAGTGTTCTAGGGTTTGTAAAACATCGGGTGTTACCTTATCAAGTCACAGAGCAACCCTGGGCTTGCTCTGTGAGTCTCACAGGTGAAGAAATTGAGGTTCTGCAGTTAAATTAGGTTACGCCTCAAAGCCTGCAACCCGAAAGGGGCAGAGCCTTTTGAGTTATTCATATTTTTAAACACTTCTCCGAGCAGAGATAGGAATAGAGTTGTGCCTAAGCCCCTTTCCATTCATTTTCAGTGGGTAGCCAAATGGAATTATTAGCATTGTTTGGTCACCTTTTCTGTTCTAGGATGTACTGATGAGAAAATATAATGTTTTTTGAACATGTACTATGTGCCAGGTACTGTTCTAAGCGCTTCACAGGATGACTCAGTTAATCCACGCGGTAACCCTGTGAGGTAGGATCATTATTGTTCCCAATGTGTAGTTGAGGCACAGAGAGATTAAGTCACTCTCTTAAGGTCACACAGCTAGAAAGTGGCAGAGTTGGGATTCAAACCCAAAAGTTGGGCACTAGATCCCAGGCTCTTAACTCTACATCTTACTGTGCCCCAGCAGTGATATCCTTCTATTAAGAGGCATATATGGTCCCATGCAGGAGGCAGTCACAGTTTCAAAGCAATATTATACATGGCTGTGGTGGCTTTATGATGGTGTCATGGAAGGTGATCATCGGTCCCTCCCTCCAGGAAGTATGGATACATGGTTCTAGGACTGTCATTGGCCACTGCTGAGCTTTGGTCCTGAAACTGCATTGTTTGAAAAGCACATTACATTTCCAAGGCTTCTTTCTTTCCGAAAAGAGCTTGTTTGTGATGTTTAGAACACTCTAGGGAAATTACTCACCTTTTGACTGGAAGAGAGGACCCCTTGGGTTGATGGTCTCAGAAGTCATTCACTGAGCCCCCACTGTGTGCTGGATGATTAAGACCCTCAAGAGCTCAAGGGCTTCCCAGGGAATTACATGATAACAACAAAAACAGAAAACAGTTGTTGAAGTTTATTGAGGACTTACTATAGGCCAGTTCCCATTCTGAGTTCTTTACACAACTTTTTATTATAACTACTTTAAAAATAGGTGCTTCACTTGCATTCTGCAGGGCATTGAGTCTGAGCGAGTTTAAGTGATGTGTGCACTTTAAAGGCAAGGTCTTTTCTCCACAGAAAATGTTGAGATGATCGAGTTTTACTATCTCTGAAAAGATCATGTTATTCAGCAATATTCATGGAATATCTACTACATGCTAAATAGTATCCTAGGTCCAAAGGATACAGCAGTGGACAAAACCAAAATCCCGCTCTCAAAATGGAGCTTACATTTTAGTGGAGGCAGATAGGCAATAAATAAGTAGATCTGGTACCAGATGGTGATAAGAGTGATGGAGAGAAATAAAGAAGGGAAGGGGGATAAGTAGTGAGTTAGGTTGCAGTTTTAAATAGCGTGCTCAGAGTGTACGTGTGTGTGTGTGTGTGTGTGTGTGTGTGTGTGTGTGTGTGTGTGTTTATTGAGGTTTAATTAAAAATCTAGTCACCACCACCACTTCTGCTTAGGGCCTATGATTTCTCTCCATTGCTTTCATAAAATCCTTATGTACAAAGCTTTTAATAACAGGGTCTTGTCTACTCCTCATTTCATAGCACTTCCCCATAAACTGTGCTCCAGCTTCACTGATACAGCTCTATTTCCTTGAAAATACCACACCCTTCTGTCCTTGTGCCTTTGCGTGTGTCATTTCCTCTGCTGGCAACTCATTCTTACTTCGTCTAGGAAGCTTTCCTGGACGTTGCTTACCCTCTCCCCGCAGTTCCACTGCATTCCAGTTCCATAGCACCAGTGTCTGATTTCACACTCTATCGGCTTTGTGTTTGTGTCCCTCTCCCAGCAGACAGTGAATTCTTCCATTAGGAAATGATTTTCCTTTGTAAGTGCTTAATACATGTAGAAGGAGGGAACATACATAGACAAGGAGGTAGGGAAGAAAGAAGGAGGGAAAGACAGGAAGATTAGCCTGAAAGGAAAGGGAGTTAAGAAAGTTAAGAAAGGAGGATGGAAGTTAGGAAGAAAGGAAAGAAGGAAGGGAGAAGGGAAGGAAGAAATCAGAGTTTTTAAAAAAATTTCACTGAAGTGTAGTTGATTTACAATGTTGTATTTAATTTCTGCTGTACAGCAAAGTGATTCAGTTACGCGTATGTATTCTTTTTCATATTCTTTTCCGTTATGGTTTATCACAAGATATTGAGTATAGTTCCCTGTGCTATACAGAAGGACCTTGTTGCTTATCCATCCTGTATATAATAGCTTGCTTCTGCTAATCCCAAACTCCCCATCCTTCCCTCCCTCTCCAGAATCAGGGTTTTGTGATCAGACATGACAAGATCAGAATTGTACTTTCAGGACATTAATCTGGAGATTAATTGTGGAGAGGAAGTCGTTTAATCCTGACACACATCTGCCCCCACTTTGGCAGCTCTTTTAAAGTTTCATCCTTTGGGTCAATAAGACACAATTTTCTGTGGCCCCTAGGACTTAACTCTGCTGATAGAAGGAGGGAAGATAGGGCTGATGGGGGAATATACCTTTGCAAACTTTTCTCGGCCCTCCCAAAGCATGATGCATCGTGGAAGTCCTGATTGAAAATTCTAATCACAGCTCTGCCGTCCTCCAGACCCGACCCGTTGACAGTTGATTCACTCCTTTTCATGCCCGCTGCCTCTCTCTAGCATGGTGGCTCTTATGCAGGAGTCTATCATTAGCAGACAAAGCATGATGGACTGGCGGGGGTTCCCTTCATCCTTAGAACCTGGGACATGCTTCTTTTTTCAGACTCTCAGGGCCTGTGTGGGACATCGTCATGAATGAAAGGGGGAAGTAATACCATATTGGATGTGCCTGTTTGCTGCTGCTGTTTAGAAAGAGAACGATGCATTATGGGTAAAGTAAGTAGATAGCGAGCCTCCCAACCCCTCACCCTCAACCCAGTAGCAACTGATGGGGAAAATCATTGATCACCATCAGTGCCCCGGCAGAGTCTGGTGATTTCCTTGGAGATGTCATACCCTTTTCAAAATCAGAATAGTAAGCAGTTTCTAAAACTGAATCTCACAAAGAAAAATCAGCCCACATAAAGTCTTTGGACTTCTGAAGTGATCTAAGATCCAAAAGGATTAGGATTGATTGATTTTGATCTTGGAAGTGGGTTCACAGCAGTTCTGAAATCTGTGGTCTCCCTGGATATGATGCTATGAATGTCAGCCAGATACTAGTTTATTTATTTTTTAATTTGATTCTAGGACCCTGAGTCTGTAATGTTTCAGTGAGCAAAACAGTTATGTTTGGCTCCAGCGAAAGATTGATAGAAGCGATTTTCAGCTGTGGAATCAAAACAGAGTGAAAAAATGTCACGTTTAAATAAAATGCAGTACTTGGAGGCATCATGTGGTCTCATAATAAATGAATTCATGGCACGAAGTTGACATATTTTGAAGGAGGATTTCTTTCAAAAATTTGAGGTGATTCATTTTTATGATTAATTGCAGCAAAAACAATTACCAAAGAATTTTTAAGTTAAAGGAAAAGAAGCTTTGAGGTACTTATAGATAACATCCCATTGCCTTCATTTTTATACTCCACCTCGTGTAGGCGATGAAACTGTACATCTGTGAAGTTTGGCTGAAGGCCCTGGAGCTCTGGGGGTGCTCATTCATCCCAGGCCTCATCTGTTATTTGTAGTTTGGAAGGGGGAGGGGCAGGAAGCCTTAGCAGAAGCCGTGATGAGAAGTCTGCTGGCTTTGGATTCAGACAGACCTGAGTGTGAATAACTCTGTGTGGTCCCAGTTAGGTAAGCTAACCTCTTGGCATCTCCCTTTCTGTTCCTTAAAATTGGGGCAAAACGAGATAGAAATGAACACTGGGCATCTAGCATAGGGCCTTGCACATACTCACTAAAGGGTGAAAAACACAATGGCAAGCATCAGTAGTACTTATTTTACCAGCATGGATGGGCATTTACTCTGTGGTCTCTCTGAAGCTCTGTACTTGATGTTCTACAGAGACTGGTCCCAGATCTCAAGGATCTTGTAATCCAGAGAGGAGATGGGTGGACTAACAAGGGGTGGGAAACCAGGGGTAGAAGAGGACTGAACAGAGAGTATCTTCTCAACCTTGTAGTCAAGCATAGTGTAGGGCCAGTTCACGTGGAGCTCTCAGAAAATTATCTGCCGAATAAATTGAGTTGAAAAGGTAAGAAATGGGATTAGAAGGTTAAAAAAAAGAAACTCTATGTATTAGTCAGTATTCTCCAGAGAAGCAGAACCAAGAGGATGTGTGTATATATAGAAAGATTTATTTTAAGGAATTGGCTTCATGCAGTTATGGAAGCTGGCAGTTCCATCTGATGAACTCCTATGTATATTTCAAAACCTGATTGCATGTGTATCACCTCCTTAATGCCACAAAGAGATACACTGTTATCTGCAGTCTACAATTGAGAAAGCCATGGTTCAGAAAGGTTGAGTCACCTGTTCAAGTTTCAAAAACTACTTAGTAAAGAGCAGATCTGGGCCTCAAGCCTATGTTTTTAAGACTCCAAAGTCTTAACTGCTAAGTTGCTCTGGTTCCATGCTCAGAATTAATTATATTGCAGCACTGTAAGGACAACAGCAGAGGTATATACAAGTCCAAGAGGAGCCAACAAAGGGAGAAGAATTCATTTGGGGGCACAAAGGAAAAGCAGGGTATCCTTCAGAGGACTGATGTCTAATAGTGCAGATGAAGTCTGAAGGCCATTTGCTGGAGAATTCTCTCTTGTTTGGAGAGGATGGTCTTTTTGTTCTAGCTAGGCCTTCAGCTGATGGGATGAGGCCCACCCACCTTATGAAGGGCAATCTGCGTATTCAAAATTCACCAATTTAAAGGTTACTCTCATCCAAAAACACCCTCCCAGTTGACACATAAAATTAACTATCTCTTGGGCTTCCCTGGTGGCAGTGGTTGTGAGAGTCCGCCTGCCGATGCAGGGGACACGGGGTCGTGGCCCGGTT
>NW_006789324.1:1026401-1081646 GCF_000442215.2 Lipotes vexillifer | reverse complement strand
GATCCCACGTGCCGCGGAGCGGCTGGGCCCGTGAGCCATGGCCGCTGAGCCTGTGTGTCCGGAGCCTGTGCTCCGCAACAGGAGAGGCCAAAACAGTGAGAGGCTCGCGTATCGAAAAAAAAAAAAAAAAATTAACTATCTCACCCTAGGAGTAATTTCTAAAGAGATGCATCAGGAAAGGCTCTAAGTTACTAGAATGTCTGAGTTTAAATCTAATTCCATTAGTTTCTATCCATGTTATCTTTGGGCAAATAATTTAATTTCTGTGCCTTGATTTCTTCACCTGTAAAACGGAGGTAATGATAGTGCCTACTCAACAGAGTGGTTGTCAAGTTTAAGCGAGTCAGTACAAGGCATTATAGTGAATACTCCATAAACTGGAGCTGCTAATATTGGTAGTATTAGAAATTTACAAGCATTTAAGCATAGCCATACCCTATGCAAGCTTAAACTCTCCTTATGTTTTAAAAACATGTTTTAGGAAAAAGTAATTTTTAGATTAACAAATTTTCACATTGCCATATACGTATTGTCTGTCATCCACTGTGCTTAAGTACTTTATGTGCATTTTCTGATGTAATCTTTATCAGAAACATGGAGTAAGGTGCCTATTTCCAGATGATAAACTGAGGCTTAGAGGGTTAAATGATGCACTCCAGGTGATACAGTGACTCGGTGGCTGAGTGGGGTCTCCGTTGGAATTCTCTTGACTGTTCACCTGGTTCATTTTCCATCTTTTCATACATATCTGCGTGATGTTGGATGGGACAGAGTCACCTAGGCCTGAGTTTTCTGCCTCTTTGCATTTGGAAATTCAGTTATTTTGGGTGTTCAAATTTGAAAGTTTCCTTTTCATGTAAAGGGATCATTTACATGAAATAATGCTCATTTTACATTTGGTTTGATTCTTTCTCTACATTGCTTCATTCCCTTTTTGACTGTAGCTAGGTCCCCTAGAAAAGGACAGGTGCAAAATACCCCATTTACATGCTAGGTAGGCTAGTAGTTATTTCTGAACAGGGAGAAATGACAAACACGTGTGGGTACTTTATATAAGCTCAGTGTCACTAGACTGGCCTCTTTGCAGGTGAGTGGCCCCATGAAAGTCAATGATGGCCTTAGCTGAATTCCACTTATTTGCACTCACATTAAGGGACCAGTAAAACTCAAGTTCGTCCCTGCTTGGGGAAATCACATAAAAAGACGTGTGTATGTGTAATGTTTGTGCACACGTGTATGTCTGACCCTTTAGCCTGTTCCCTGCCTGTGTTCGCAGCCAACTTGTTATCCTTATTATCCCTCTACCTAGTATCACTTAATACAATTGCTGCACAGAATTCCTTGCAACTCCTTAGTGGACTGTGATCTACTCTGCCTCTGGACTCCTGAGTTCTTCCTGCCTTGAATGTTCATCTGCCTGACGAACTCCTATGTATCCTTTAAAACCTGATTCAGACATCAGTCCTCTGAAGGATACTGCCCCCCCCCCCGCCTTTCCTTTGTGCCCCCAAATGAATTCCGTTCTCCTTGGTGGCTCCTCTTGGACTTACGTATACTTCTGTTTTTGTCCTTACAATGGCGCAGTACAATTATTTCTGAGCATGGAGCCAGTGCAACTTAGTAGTTAACAGTCCTTAGAGTCTGAAAAATCTAGGTTTGAGTCCCAGATCTGCTCTTTACTAGTTTTTGAAACTTGAACATGTGACTCAACGCTGCTGGACCACAACTTTCTCATTTGCAGACTGCATGTAATAGCGTATCTCTTTGTAGCATTAAGGAGGTCATAAACGTGAAGCAATGGGCACAGTGCCTGTCCCATGGCGAGCCTCCAAGAAGTGGGGTGCTGGCGTGACTACCTCAGTATGTCTTTTCTCTTTGGTTTCATTTGAGCCTCTCTGAGGTCAGGGACCTTGTCCTCTTTATTTCTGTATCTCTAGCTCCTAGCACAGCATGCTCAGTAAATCTCTAGTAAATTCTGTATGAGCCGGATCCATAGAGTCATTTCACAAACCCACAGACGATGGTTTGCAAACTTCACCATGATCTTTCACTAAGGAGATCTTCATTTTATCATAGTGTCTGGGCATGTGACTGGAACAGCTATTTTTCTTTGGAGGCAACTGATACCAGATGTTTTGATCTTGGGTGGAGTCACCTGGACTTTGGGATTTACTTCTCTGCCATTCCCAAGGTCATTGTCCCTTTTTAGTGCTGGGCGGAAGTATAAGTATGCCTTTGATTGGCTCAGCCAGACAAGGAACTTATAATTATTTGCTGTTCTCCCTCAGAAGCATCCTACCAAGTTGATCTGAGTACAGAGAAAGCTCATTCCTTTCAGGCCTCGGGGCCAAGTGGGAGCTACCTTGTCCTTTTCTTGTGTACCTTTCATGAAACGTTTAACACCATCAAGCAGACATTAGCATGTGGTTTGTTATTACACAGCTTTGAACCTACAGGGGTGGTCGCAGCTCTATTGGTGGATGATAATGGCAAGTAAGGAAGTAGCAGAGAGTGATGAAATCAAACAGATCTGTGTTCAAATCCTGGCTGTGCTGCTTACAGGCTGTTGGGACCAAAGACTAGCTCCTTAAGCTCTCTGTGCCTCAGTATCCTCATTAAAAAATAAATTGGTGCAGCCGCTATGGAGAACAGTATGGAGGTTTCATTAAAAAACTAAAAATAGAGTTACCATATGATCCAGCAATCCCGCTCCTGGGCATATATCCAGCAAAGATGAAAACTGTAATTCGAAAAGACGCATGCACCCCAACGTTCATAGCAGCACTATTTACCAGAGCCAAGACATGGAAACAACCTAAAAGTCCACCGACAGATGAATGAATGAAGATGTGGTACATAGATACAATGGAATGTTACTCGGCCACAAAAAAGAATGAAATAATGCCATTTACAGCAACATGGATGCAACTAGATGATCATACTAAGTGAAGTAAGTCAGAGAGAGAAAGACGAATATCATATGGTATCATTTTTGTGTGGACTCTAAAAGTATGATACAAATGAACTTATTTACAAAACAGAAATAGACTCACAAACATAGAAAACAGAGTTATGGTTACCAAAGGGGAAAACTGAGGAGGGATAAATTTGGGATTAACAGACACACAGTACTATATATAAAACAGGTGACCAACAAAGACCTGTTGTATGGCACAGGGAACTATTTTCAGTATCTTGTAATAACCTATAATGGAAAAGAATCTGAAAAAAACAAAACAACAACAAGAAATATATAGTGCTGTACACCAGAAACTAACACAACATTGTAAATCTTATACCTCAATAAAAAAGTAACAACGAAGAATTAACAAAACAAGAGTAAGCATAAAAATAGTGTCTGCCTCATAAACATGAAAGCCAACTGACTTGATGGATATGTAGCTTATCACAGGGCTCACCACGTGGTAAATTGTGAATTGTGAAGGGCAGCGGATCAGGATGGCGATTCGGGATGATGCGCCCTTGTGGGCTAGGAGAAAGGGCGCTGGGCTCTCGCCGGTGTGGCCGTTGAAGGAATCAGGTCCATTTCAAAATGTTGGTGCCATTTGCAACGGTTTTCTTCTGTTGAGCTGAAGTATTCCGTGCCTGTCATTTCTTGCCCATGAATGAGTGTGTCTATCTCAGGATTGCCACATGATGGTGTGAGATTGTGCAGACATAATTGGTAAGGAAAAGAGGCTACAATCACTGTTTTATTCATATAAAAATATATTCTTTTGTCGTGACTCTTGGGCAAACCACAGATGAATGTGATTCATTTTTGTCCATAGCTTGCTTTTATGTGTTCCTTTCCCCTTAGGAGGGAAAATTCTCCCCATCACGTGAACGTACCTCATGCGGAATTCCTCTGCAGCCACTGAACTAATGCATGTCACTTTTTCCTTGAAGGTGCCTAAGTGGTAGGACTATATGTTAATCATCAGTCCTGAAAGGTGTCATTTAACAGCAGGAGAAATATGTTACTCTGTGCATTAATGGAAAAGAGATTATTTTCAAACATTTCAAAACCCTGAGGACTCTCTTCAGAGAACTTCCTTTTTTTTTTTTCACTACCCATTTAGAGAAAAGGTACCACAGCTTCCCATGATTTAGAAATAGGGCTTTAAGTCTAGTGAAGGAAGCTTAATGTCAGAAAATTAAAGGCAAAATGTGTGATGCTCAGGCAGTCTGGGTGCTGTGCAGAGCCCTAACACACGCACACCAAAAAAAAAAAGAAAAAGAAAAAACCTTTTACCCAAAGTACAGTGGTGATTTCACGAAAGCAAGGGTAGGATTAGAGAAGTGCTCAGAAATTCTACCAATGCCCGATGGTCTGGGATGGGAAATATCCCACTTAGAACGTGAAGAAGAGATAAAAGCAAAGAAATACGGAACAAAAAGGAAGGCTGTGTTGAAGGAGCCAGGATCACAGAGGAAGAAGGTTTGACCCTTGACCCTCTTTAGAATGGTGGGGGAGGGTCAGGATCACTTGCCTAGAACTTGAGATACTAAAGATTTTCTGTTCCCAGGTTGGGAAGGAAATGGGTCTGAACTGTATGTTGGCTGTCATCGCCTGCCCTACAGATGGCTGAACCTACCTCTTACCTCTGTAGGCGGAACGCTGTTTTGGGGAAGAATGAAGGAGCTAGGCCAAGGGCAAGAGTGGCTTCTCCCCTGGAGAACTTTGAGGTCTTCTTGGAGTGGGAAAAGAACCCAAGCTACAGACTGAGGGATAAACAAGAGAGGTGCTTCCAGAGGGGGAAAAGCCAGGTGACGTGGCTCAGGCTTTTGTGTAGTCAGGCAGGAGACAGTGGGCTGCCAATCAGATACTGAGAGAGCATGGTGGAGGTACTTGTCGGGGTCGGGGGCGGGAGCGGGGTGCCGGGGGGGAAGGAAAGCATCCTGGTTGGTTCCTGGAGGGTAGATTGGTTTTCATTCCTGACTCTGGCAAGGGGAGTGATGTGGGGGGAGCTATTTCACCTTTCTGTGCCTCAGTTACTTCACCTGTATAATGGGGTGGTAAGACCTGTGTCACCAGTACTTGAGACCTTAAACGAGGCAACAGTTACAAGCCCTGTATATGTGTATACACACACACACACACACACACACACACACATATCTACACACACATATGTCTACATACGTGTGTGCACACACACGTGTATATACGTACGTCGTGCCGAGCCTGACTCATAAATATTGGTTCCTGCTTCTCAGCCACCCCTCAAGTATTTTGCAACCATTTATTTATATTGCAAGACATAGAGCAAGGGTCACCTCCTGTGTGAAGGCACAGCTGCCCCCTCTCCTTGGCTTTTCCTCTGTCCTCTTCTGGTGTAGTCCCTGTGACAGTTTAGCTGACTTGTGAATTTCTCAGTGGTCTGTTTCCTGCAGTGGACGCTGAGCTTCTGAGGGCCAGAGAAAATCTACTCATCTCTGTGCAGGCATACCTTGTTTCACGGTGCTTCGCTTTATTGCCTTCGTAGATACTGTGATTTTTACGAATTGAAGGTGTGTGGCAACCCTGCATCGAGCAAGTCTGTTGGCACATTTTTCCAACAGCATCTCCTCACTTCATGTCTCTGTCACATTTTGGTAATTCTCGCAATATTTCAGACTTTTCCATTATTGTTATATTTGTTATGGTGACCTGTGATCAGTGATCTTTGATGTTACTACTACTACGACTCGCTAAAGGCTCAGACGATGGTTAGTATTTTTTAACAATCAAATATTTTTTAATTGAGGTATGCATGTTTTTAGATATAATGCTGTTGTACACTTAGTGACTATAGCATAGTGTAAACATAACTTTTATATGCACTGGGAAACCAGAAAAATTCGTGTGACTCACTTTATTTTGGTGGTCTGGAACCAAACCCCCAATATCTATCTCTGAGGTATGTCTGTGCTCCCATCTCTCAGCAACTTGCCTGGTGCAGAGGAAACAGTAAGTTTTGAGTGGTACATCAGTTTGTCTTTTTTAGGCTTGTGTTGATACGTCATTTGAGGTGAATTTATAGTCCTGTGCTTCCCCAGATACTCTCGCTGATTGCTCCAGGTCATGTTGATCAAAGGGCCAAATGCTCCATCTAGAAGAGAACCTGGAACGTTGTTGAGATTAGTTCATTTTCCTGAGGTTGGAATGCAAACAAGGAAGTTTTGCTGCAGTGTCAGAGGAGTGATGGAGCCCCTAAGCTCATCCACAGACAGCAGTGTGGTAACACCCTTGTTTTTCCCTGCATCTCTAGCTTACCTGGAATTTGCTCTTTTTAGTGGTAACTTAGCCACAATAGGACTGGGAAGGCAGACCTAACACTTAAAAACAAAATCCTAAACTACAGCCTAAAACCAAATTAGAATAGGCCTTTTGGATTAGCTATGCCATTTTTGTCTCTCATTAGTGCTGATAATTAGGAGAATTAAGGATGGGCATTTAAATTACGGCTTAGACAACAAAACATCTCTAGGAATGAAATTACTATTCAAGTTGCATTTCCAATGAGATCTTGAAATCATTTAAATAAAATGAGTCTAAACAACGCCTTGATGTGGGGGGCTCTGAACTCCAGAACCAAAGTAGATCATTGGAGTAATGATAAAAAGCATCGTGATGACCATTAACTCACATATTTGTACAGCAAATTAGAGTTTATAAGCCTCTTTCATATCAACAGAATCTTAGCAAATTAGAACAAGAAGGTGATCATAGAAATCATGTTGTAATGCACCCCCTTCATCGCATAGATGGGGGAAATGGGATTTTTTTTTTTTTTTCCATTGCTTTAAAATCACTTCAAAATGCTTGGAAAATTAGAACCACTATTACTTCAAAACAGCTTTACTTGGATATTCTTGTATTTTATTGCAGATGTTTCATATGCATCATTTTGAATCTGGCCATTTATAGTTTAAGCACTAAAAATTGAAGTATAAAAAGCAACCAGGAGTTATTTTTTTATTAAGATGTCATTGACATACAACATCGTGTTAATTTTAGGTATACAACATAATGGTTCAGTATGTGTATATTTGGGGAACTGCTCACTGCGGTCAGTTCAGTTAACAGCCATCACCGCACCTAGTTATAGTTCTTTTTCTTATGGTGAGAACTTTTAAGATCAACTCTTTTAGCAACTTTCAAATTTATAATACAGTCTTGTGAACGGTAGTCACATGCTATACATTACATGCCAGGACTTGACTTATCTTATAACTGGAAGTTTGTACCATTTGACCACCTTTACCCATTTTGCCCTCCCTCCCCCCGCCCCTGGAACTGGGATATTTCGTTTGATGGTCACGGCAGGCCTATTTTGTAAGGTAGGCAGCACGAGTGTTATTATTGCCACTGTATAACAGGTGAGGACGCCAAGGGTCGAAGATGAGTGTTAGGGTCCTGTTGATACAGTTGGGTGAGACTCTGCTGCTGCTGTCCTGCTGACCCCAGGTCCTCTCCTAGTTTGAATAACCCGCGTTTGTTGACACTCCACCTGCTCGGAGGGGCCTTCCCTGCCCTTGAACTGAATTAGCCTCTCTCGTTCACTCCGTCACTCTCTCTCCTTGCCCTGTTTGATGTCATCGCTCTCATTACCGCCTTACGTTATAGAAGGTATATTTTCTTTTATCTGTTGGTTTTCTCCACCGGAATATAAGCTTCATGGGCTTTATCTCTTTAGTTTACAACTAGAATTCAGGCACCTGAAGCAGTTCCTATCCTACCACAGGCACTCAATAAATACTTGTTAAATGATTGAATGGATAATTAAAGAGGTAGATGGCAAATTCGGATAGTCTGAGGTAAAGAGCCTTAGAAAAAAACCTCAGTATATTTTGAGAACTTGCTATATGGGTCAGAAAAGTAGCCTCTCCATTTGCTCTGCTGTGGCCTCAGCTTTTAAGTAATTCATTCATCAAACAGATGTTTCACAGTAAATACTCTTCCTGTGTTCTAGACACTGTTCCAGGTGTTTGGAAGCCACAGTGACAAAACAGATTAGAAATTCCTATCAAAGGAGAGCTTCCATTTTTTATTTTTGGTCATTGAGATGACAAATTTAAGAAATAGAATTTATAAATAAATGTGTAACTTTGCATCTGTATGTGTAGCATAAGAATTAAAATATGAGGAGACGGGGCTGCCCTGGTGGCGCAGTGGTTGAGAGTCCGCCTGCCGATGCCGGGGACGCGGATTCGTGCCCCGGTCTGGGAAGATCCCACGTGCCGCGGAGCGGCTGGGCCCGTGAGCCATGGCCGCTGAGCCTGCGCGTCGGAGCCTGTGCTCCGCAACGGGAGAGGCCGCAACAGTGAGAGGCCCGCGTACCGCAAAAAATAAATAAATAAATAAAATTAAAAGGTGGGGCTTCCTTGGTGGCACAGTGGTTGAGAATCTGCCTGCTGATTAAGGGGACACGGGCTCGTGCCCCGGTCCGGGAAGATCCCACATGCCACGGAGCGGCTGGGCCCGCGAGCCGTGGCCGCTGAGCCTGCGCGTCGGAGCCTGTGCTCCGCAACGGGAGAGGCCACAACGGTGAGAGGCCCGCGTGCCGCAAAAACAAACAAACAAAAATATGAGGAGACAAGCAAAGCAGAGGAGAAGGATGGGGGTTCCGTTCTATACGGGGTGGCCAGGAAAGGCTCTCTGAGAATTGACTTTTCACCGTTTGATGAATGAACGTGCAGTCGGTAATTGTGTGTTCAAAGGATGAATGTTTTAAAATCCTAATTGTTTCTGCACCAAGATATCTGTGAGGTAGCATTCTTCAAGTAAAATGCATAGTAGGCTTTCAGGATCGTACCTGTGAAATCAAGTCGAAGCTCAAATATTACCTGGCGCGTGGATTCCTCCTCCACCTTCTCCCTCCTCCTCTGAAATGGGTGAGAACTGCCACGTGGGAACCGACCGTGGTGAAGCCATGATGTAGACATTGCTCGGCCCAGTTCAGCCCTTTGGGAGTGAAAGCACGCATTCTTGGCATCCAGGCAGCATCTGGTTCACCTCTTGCACTTTCCACCTGTGTGGCCTTCCCAGTTCCAGGGTTTTCATTCTTCCAATGGTGATATTAATTTCTACATTAGCTGTATTTCTAACGTGCCTCCCAGTTGCTGCCCTACAACAGTAGCTCAGCAAACATTCATTTCTCATCCTCTTTTGTATCTGTTATGCATTAAGATTCTCCTGTTATTGAGGGATTAGAGTACCATGCAAGTGTGAAAAAGAAGCAAGCCAGAGCTTTTTCTGTGCACAGGTGCTAGCAGTAATTGCGGGGCCGTGATACATGATGACCATCTAATCTCAGCTCATAAACGATGGTGCATTTTAATCAGATTTTAGATGTTATGAGGCTCTAAGTAATTACAGTTATTTTTGCCTTAAAATTGAACTGCTCTTCTTAAAATTCTTTTATTAAGTCTTTTTTTCCCCCTTCTGGTAGTTACGAAAGACTGTAGAATTTCCGAGTCAGATAACCGGGCACGAGACATCACTCAGATAGAAGCTCTTATTATTTAGATACAGGAATAGGTCCAAAAAGATGGCGTTACTGACCGTGGACTTGCTGGTAACACTGGAGCCTGGAGAGGAAGCAGGTTTTTCTGTCATCTCTGCTGGTTCCTGCTCACTTCTCCTCACCTTTATCCTGATGTAGTGCTTTTCTTTTCCCCCTTTACAGACTGCCCTCTGGTCCGTTTTCTCTGAGGCAGTTGTTAATTTTTTTTTTTTTATTTTTCAGATGAGAAAATAGAGGGTCAAGTATATTATTATTTGTTCATCCAAAACAATTTACCAGTGATGGGCTGTGATAAGTTAGGTGCTGTGCTGGGGGATCAAACGGTTTGTGCAGGTGCCCCTGGCCAGGAGGGAAGGCAGATCCAGGGTGGGAACTCGGGTCCCCAGGTCCAGCGTCAGCGCTCCTTCCATTGCATTCTGCCAAAGACTTGGGACCCACTCAAGGTCCAACCATATTGTTACTAATGGTAATGATAATAATCATCCTGAAGAACATTGGGCTGTAAGATAGTACAGATGTGCCGGGACCATAGGTAAACGAGACTGTGTCTCTGCCCTCAAGGTATGCACATCCTATCGGGGTAGCCCACGACAGGCACGACAACAGCATCAAGTATCACCAGGCTTCTGACCCGGGAGGCACCATGCTGGGGGTGTTCCACGCATCCTGTAAAATCCTAGCAAAGCTTTATGATGACTGTAGTGTGATCCCTGTTTTACAGATGACAAAACAAAGGTTTCCGTGTCTTACATAAGTCACCCCAGGGTGTGTAGCTCGTGGCCGTCACAGCTGGGAATCTAACCCAGGCGTGTGTGCCCCAGAGTCTGTGATCTCACTTAAGCACTAGCGCTCCTGGGGCGTTGGGGGGAACCCCATCATAATGGGATTACAAACTGGGACAGGTGTATCAGTACCCAAGTTCCCCACAAGCCACTGACGCTTCTTGATACTTGTTTTTGCTAGAACCTTCTCTAACTTTCCCCTTGTTTCATCAGGGTGACCATGGGGGCCTTTTCATGTGAGAGGCTGCCGGGTATGCCTAAACTCACACTGTCTGAGCTAATTGTGTACAATTTAGCATTCGCAAAGTGCTGACAGCCCTCGTTCAAAGCAAGTGTGAAAGTTTTAAAATGAGCTTTCACAGTTTGATTCACAAGCAGCAAATGCAAAACGGCACAGTATTCATTTCTCCAACCGTCACCACGATGGTGTAGCTGAAGACTCTCTCAGCTCATTTCCTCCAGCAGTTAGAGAAGAGCCTGGGCAGAGGCTGTGTCCCTTAAGAGAAGAATGTTCTAGAAGAGATCTCAGTTACTAAAAGAATCATATCTGCAAATGGCACATTGGCAGCATGGAACCGCACGTGTGAAGAGCAGGAACTTTGGAACTGGATGGTCTTGGGTTTTGCATCTTAGTTCAGTTGCATACTAGTTTTCTTGAGCAGCACCTTGTTCTTGCATACTGGTTGCATGAATTGGGGGCAGGTCAATTACCATTCTTTAGCCTCAATTTGCCTCATTTCAAAATGAGGATAATATTTGCAAATATCTGAAAGGCTCTGGTGAGGGTAAAATGACACGCTGTATGTCACAGCTTGGCACAGTGGCTGAACTCAGTCAGTTAGAGCTGTTGTTCTTAGTGTCATCTTGAACTTTGTTTTCCTGCGAACAGTGCTCACTGTCTTAGAGAGGGGATTTTTTTCCCTTAGGAAACATTTATTGAGCATCTGCTCTGGGCCAAGTGCTGTGCCCAGCGCCGGAGATAAGTTGATAACAAAACACAGTCCTGCCATGAAGGACCTGTCTACGCAAAGACCAGCACGTAAAAACAGCCTTATGATATAGCGTGGTAAGTGCAGTGATGGGTGCAGAGCAGCCTCTGATCACCTTGGAGGCAGTGGCGATAAGAAACCTTAGGGAAACTACAATGAGGTTTCACCTCACTCCGGTCAGAATGGGCACCATCGAAAAGTCTACAAATAATAAATACTGGAGAGGGTGTGAAGAAAAAGGAACTTTCCTACACGGTGGGAAGGTAAATTGGTACAGCCACTATGGAGAACAGTGTGGAGGTCACTTAAAAACTAAAAGTAGAATTGCCATATGATCCAGCAATCCCACTCCTGGGCATATATCCAGAGAAAACTATAATTCAAAAAGATACGAGTGCCCCAATGTTTACTGCAGCTCTGTTCACAAAAGCCAAGACATGGAAGCAACCTAAGTGTCCATTGACAGAGGAATTGATAAAGAAGATGTGGTACATATATACAGTGGAATATTACTCAGCCATAAAAAAGAATGAAATTTAAAAAGAGAATGAAATAATGCCATTTGTAGCAACATGGATGGACCTAGAGATTATCATACTAAGTGAAGTAAGCCAGACAAAGACAAATATCACATGATATCGCTTATATCTGAAAAAAAGATGCAAATGGATTTATTTATAAAACAGAAATAGACCCACAGACATAGAAAACAAACGTACGGTTACCAGAAGGGAAGGCGGGGCGGGGGGAGGAATAAATTAGGAGTTTGGGATTAACATATACACACTACTATATATAAAATAGATAACCAACAAGGACCTACTGTATAGCACAGGGAGTTTTACTCAGTATTTTGTAATAACCTATATGGGAAAAGAATCTGAAAAAGAATTATGTATATATACTGAATCACTGTGCTGTACACCTGAAACTAACACACCATTGTAAATCAACTATACCTCAATAAAAATGAAAAGAAAAGAAAACCTTGGGGAGAAGCAAAGTTTCACAAGATATGTAGGAATCAGTGAGGTAAGGGGGGTGTTGAAAGGGAGTTCCATGCAGAGAAAATAACCCATGACAAAGGCAGGGAAGTGAGAAGAAGTAAGGTTCTTTTGGGGAATTTTTGGGTGCTTCCAAATGGTTAGGGCAAACTGTATAGGAGCAAGTAACTTAACCTACCTCCATTTCCTCACCTGTAAAATGGGCATAATGATAGGACCTGCCTCATAGAACTGTTGTCAGGATAAAATGAAACAAGTCAAAGGATATTCCTGGAATACTACTTGGCACAAAGTAGCAGAGAATGTTCTCAATTAACGTTAAGTAGTGTTGAGCAATGTTTAATAGATGTCATTACCTAAGAGATTCTGAGGACTTTGATAATGTCAGGGTGCATTCTGTGTCATCAAAAGGGGGTTCTTACATGTGGTATTCCCTAAACCTGTTTGACCAATAGCTGGATGGAGAACATTTCTTTTTAGTGAATTCTTGGTAGTAATCTTTTCTCAGGACCTTTGTGCTCTAAGGTTTGGGAAAAGGTATGGTTAGATGCAGCAGACGAGATCTGTGTTCTTGTTCTAAGATGAATGAGCCTAGCTGAGAGTCTAATAGCTCAAAAAAAGAGAGAGAAAAAAATTACAAGAATTTTTTCTTTCTTTTTGTTTAGGGACCCCTTGTTTGGTACACATACATACACAGACACACCAATACTTGGCATTTGAATAAAAACCCACATTCAGAGGGGTTAGAACCTGAAGGTTTAGAAGGAATCTCCCTTTGTTTATTTAAATGTGTTCCTGATATTCATGTCGAGCTGATAGTTTTATTGTACAGGTGTCTATGGCATGGTGTGGACAAGTGAAAAGTCCACAGGCATAGAAATAAGTCTTATGGCCTATTTGTTTGCTTAGCACTAGAACCAAGGTTTGGTGCCAGGTGATCTCCCAGCTTCTTCTCGGCCATGTGCCAGAGAATGAACCAGCCAGACTGTATGGATCTGAATGTAGGGAGGAACTGGGGTGGGGGGTTTGGATGTAGGGAGCTTCTCTGATCAGAGATGCAGCGATCAGAGATGCAGCGTGGGAGTTAAGAGCACACACTCTGAGATCAGACTAGCTACCTCGGAATCTCTGCCGCTTACCAGCTGTGTAACCTCAGGCAAGTACTGATTTCCACAGGCCTCGATTTCCTTGTCTGTAAAATGGGGGTGAAGAACAGTAGCCACTTTGTGGAGCTGCTGAGTGCTACCGTGTGAAGTTCTTAGAATAGCACCTGGGTGTTGGGAGGGCCATGGATGTGCTGCCAGGGGGAGGCCAGTTCTCCTCTTCCTGAGCAAATTAATCCGCTTCTCTGAGCCTCTCTGTCCTGTGATCATCAAGCCCATCATCTAGAACTGTTGGGAGGATGAAAAGAGGTAAAGCGAGTGGGTGCTCAGGATATGACTCTCCTTCTAGTGCAGAGTTCAGGGGCTGGTATCAGACAGACCTGGTTACTAGCCGCAAAGGCTCTGTGCTTCTGCTTCCTCAGTGCACACACACAGCAGGCTTGTGAGGAATAAAACGTGCAGTGCATGCGCTTAGCACAAGGCCAGGCCAGAGACTGATGCTCAGTAAGTGTTACCTATGGTTATGTACTGACCGGGCTGGCCAGACAGAGCCTGCATACTGCAGCCTCCAAAGGGATTGAAGCAGATGTAGATTGTGTCTCCATGTAGCCAGTGAATGGTTACGGTGGCTGCCTTTCCATAGTGGCCGCGGGAATCAATACAGATGGCTGCCCGATCACTTCCAGTACAGTGTATCTGATAGACAGACCTCACGGGCCACGACACACAGATGCAGAGAGTGGATCTGAGGTTTTCCTGAGCCACAGCAGCAGGATGGATTTTCACTGTTTGCTTCTCATTAGACCCAGGGTGCTTATTTTCCAACACAGAACACATGCAAATTGACAACAGGCGCATGCTTTTAGATATAATCAAGAAGAATGAGCTCGTGTACAAGCAATAATTTGTCTTAGTTCAGTGTCAGGATTTCCAGAGTTTTGTGCTATGTGTTTTGGTTTGGGTTTTTTTTTTCTTTCTGGAGAGGGGCTTAAGGCATATAAATAGTGTCTCACCTCTTCTTGCCCTTTTCAAATGAGTCAACGAGGGTAGGGTTGCAGTGACATCTGCTATGCAAATTCCCTTCTACTTGGGGTAACTGGAAGGGCGCTGGAAGGGATTTTTCTCTGCTCTTTGGCATCTTCCAGATAAGCCTGAGTGACGAGCCTCAGAAATGTCCATCACAGGACAAGTTCGTTGAATGAATCCAAAGTATCCTAGGCCTTGCTCTATCTCTACCATCCCCATAAAGCCCCAGAGCGTTGCCTCCCTGGCATCACTGGGAAGTTAATATGGGCTACTTCGGAGTAACATCTGTTGCTGAAACATGAAAACCTTTTGTTGACACTTTTTGGCACTAAATGTCGTAACTAGATTATAAGGGATCATATCTTAATTTTTAAATTCAACACATATTTCTAATTATAATCCTTGAAAACGCTTTATCGCATCTAATATGGTAGTGTGCACCTAGGGTAGGTTCAGCAAATACAGGTTGGCTTTTGATTAAAAGGTGGCTTTTACAAAATGAGACCGTGAGTACCTTAAACGTATCAGCTCAATACCTGTGTCAGCCTTAAATCGTTGGTCTGTAATCATTTCTCATTCTCACTTTCCTTTCTTAAGTGTGCCTTTAGAAATGACAATTTAGGAGCAAGAATATAACGGAGGGCTTTGTTAAAGACTTTGAAAGCGGTTGATTAAAAAATAAGTGCTATGTTTTCTTAAGTCAGGAAGGAGGAGACGGGCAGAAGCATGGTGGTGATGGGCAGGTGCTGAGGAGGGATGTGTCAGGCTTTCCTCTGTGCTTCCTCTCATCTCATCGTCACTCAGCCGTCAACTGTTCATTCACCCTGTTTCACAGATGAGGAAGTGAGCCTTAAAAAAGGTAATTAACTTGGCCAAGGTAATACAGCTTTTATGAAAAAATTATCTCTGATACTGGAAATGAGACAAGAAAGTACTTTATACTTCCAGTCACTACTGTGCTGAAGGTTCTAGCTAATGCAGTAAGACAAGATGGAGGAAAAAATTGAGCTGTGATTATAATCAGAAAAAAAAGATAATGTAGCTTCTAAACACTGAGAGTTTATAAACTACATCTCATTCATTCCTTTTAGTAAACTTACGAAGTAGGGATTCTTAGTAGTTTTATGGTTGAGATAACAGAGCCGGAATGACTTGTCCAAGGCCCCTTGAACCTGTGTCAGGGTCGGGGCTGTGACATGGGACCTTAGACCTAAAGGACTGCATGTGAATAATATCACACTGTGGCACGCCGAGCCATCATTATGTGAAGAGTTACGGGCTTAGATGGGGTTCCAGATTACTATATAATGGTAAGCAGAAATAGATACCATATATGTGTTTAACCAGGTCCCTTTGCCTTTATAAGGTGATATTGGACGTCAACTTATTTCTGATTTTGGCGAAGAAACTTTGAAAAACTGAGCCTTGTTATCTAAGTGCTTACGTTTAGGCTACCAGCTTGATATTGAGAATGGCCAGTACAAGGAGGGGGTTGAAATGGCAAAGAAGGACACATACCATGGCCATCATCTAAAATGAGCAAAACGACACATCTAAATATGTCCCTGATTATATTATAGGATTTAAATTTTTCAGGGAAAACTCTGTTCTTCCGAATTGGGACACAAGGAATGCAAGTAGGCGGAGGGGGACGGAGAGGGAGGGAAAAGAGAAGAAAAAAAGAGTGAACAGAAAGACCTTGGCCACTGCAATATATAAAATAGATAACCAACCAGGACCTACTGTAGCACAGGGAACTATATTCAATATTTTGTAATCACCTATAAAGGAAAAGAATCTAAGGAAGATATATATATATATATATATATGTATGTATGCACACATATATGAATGACTGAATCACTGTGTTGTACCTCTGAAATACGACATTCTAAATCAATTATACTTCAATTAAAAAAAAAGAAAGACCTTGGAGTTCTGGGGGGAACTAGTCTGTCGTGGACACTCCTGGAAGTGTGAGGCTGCTCTTTCTTCTTTCTTTACTCCCTCCCTCCCCTCCTCCCTGCCTCCCATGGTCATTAGCACCTGCTCCTGAGACAGGCCCTATCTAGGTGCTAAAGATGCAGCAGTCAGTGAAACAGTCTCTGCCATGGAGAGGTTTACATTATAGTTGGGAGATTTGCACAAGAAACACAACTAATGTGCGAGTTTCTAACATAGAAAGTGTTTGGAGGAAAACATAGCAGAGGAGACAGATTGTGCACATAGGGGGTAGGGTTTGTAATTTTAAACAGGGACACTGGGGCAGGCTTCCCTAAGGAAGTAACATTTGAGTTGAGACTTGAAGGAGGTTGCGTGGGCCTGCTGCCACAGGTGCCAAGGTGGGGGCGTGCCATGCGTGTGGAAAGAACGGCAGGGCGGCCCGTGTGCCTGGGACAGGGCACGGAGGGGAGGATGGTGGCCAAGGAGGTCAGAGGAATAAAGGGGGTCAGGCAGGAAGGTCGTAGAGCGCTTTGTCCTAGGGTCAAAGAATCCGATGCTGTTCTGAAAACCCACTGTAGGGGAGTCTGAGCAGAGGCAGAGAACACTGTTAGGAGGATATAGTGATAATCCACAAAGAAGATGATGGCGGTTTGCAACAGAGTATTAGCTGAGGCCTTGGGGAGAAGTTTGGATTCTAGATGGAGTCTTTCCAGTGCTCATTGAGTTTGTGCTTAGGTGCCAGGCGCTGAGGTGCAGGGCACTGAAGAGTTGGAGCATCAGCGTCCTTCAAGAGTGAGTAAATAACACACGCTCTGAGAATGCTCCCCAGAGAGACTGATACTGGGGAGAGAGGCTGTGCTGTGTGGGAGAGGAGATTGACCCTAAGGGTTCCTATCCTGCCCTACCACGTGCTGGATAGGGGTCCAGAGCAGCAACCATTTAACCTCTATTTTCTTATCTGCAAAACGGGAAAGTACTATTTGTGTACTTCCTATGCATATAAATAACAAATACAAATTGCTTAGGGAAATCATCTTGATAAATAGGGTAGGCACAGAGAGGTAACATCCAGAGACTTTTAAGTGGCCGAATAATGTTATATTGATATTTAAGAGCCACTCAGAAGCCAGACCTCCTCCAACCTTTATAACGATGTAATCGCTGGCAAATCACTTGATCCCTCCATGCCTCATTTGTACAATGGAAAAGGTGATACCTGCCTACCAGATTAATATGTAAGCATGTAGAACATGCCTGACATAGAGTAATCAAAACTAGTCCCAAGTGTCGCTGTGAGTTCCAGGGAAGTTATTCAGAATATCCTCAGATCATTAGCATATTTGAGCTGCATTGTACCTATTTCCAGGGCATTTTTTTTTTTAAATTTCCATGTTTTCTGAATCCAAGTTTTACCTAATGGTCAAAGAATTGCAAAGAAATCAACCCCTTCTATTTGGTTCTCTGTTTGCTCATCCTGTGCAATCTGAGTGTCTCTTTAATTTCTTCTTGGATTAGTCATGTTTACCAACAGCTCTAAAAATATATTCCAGCTTTCAGAAAGAAAAAGACAATAGCTGTAACAAGATATTAGAGGCTGTGTAAACTTGTCTTGCTTGAAGTTAATGTCAAAAATGTAGAGAAAAAAAAAGGGGAAATTTGGGAAATTGGGCAGTGATGTTTAACCAAAATGACACGTGCATCTCTGAATGTAAAATGCACAACTGTGTTAATGCCTTGCCGGCTGCCTGCCATCCTGAGGTTTTATCACATCATAATGCGGTGATGAGGTATTTCTTTGCTTTTTTAGTTTTTCTGCTCGCAGATGCCAACAATGATTATTTGTAATTTCAGAAATAAAGATGCTCAAAAGCAACATCTGTGATTCCATATTTTTCTGTGGGATCCAGAATGCATGTCTTATTCCTGTCTGTTACCGGGGAATATTTGCGGTCAAACATAATTCCTGTGTACTTGATTTAGCTCTGGGCCAGATTATTGACTAAAAGGTTTTAAAGTGGGGCCCGTGCTCTCAGTATCTACACTGTGTGGATTCCCGACTTCTTAATCCTCATTTTCTTTAATACAAATAAAAGAGAGTTTATCAGTTGATTCAGATGAGTGGGAGTGTGCCATGTAAATTTCAGGGAATTATGCGCTAAATTACGGAACCCATTTGGGGGCTTAAATATTATTCTCCACTACATAAAACTGGCGTGGATTTTAACTGAAATGGCACACAGTGGCAGGCAATTATTTTTGTTATTTTATTTCCTATCCTGGCCTCCAGAACCTAAGGACAATGGAAGGGGATGTTCATTTATAATTTGACCTCCTGAATTGTTCTTGAAATTCAGTTTAATCCTCATATCAAGCAAAGTCTAACGCTGTATTTGCCAGTAAAATAGTCATTTGCATTTTTTATTGACAGTACAAATTGTGTTTAATCAGGCAGTTGGCCTGTTAGCATTTCCAAATGATTGAAGACCTCGTTTGGTTCACACTACATCCCATTTTGGGTCCATGCATTTTGTTCTTGTTAATTATCAGAGTACATAAAGTTGCTTTTTAACGTTGTGCTTTTTTTTTTTCCCCCAACTGTCCAGGTCCCGCCTAGCTATGATCGTTTATCTCTGGAAGAAAGCCAGAAAGCTCCTAAATTCTTGTTTCTACATTTACAGATTTCAGCCCAGCTTCAAAGAATAGGTAGAACATATTTCTACTAACTTACTTGATTGTTGAAAGGACTATGGTGAAATGGATGGTAGCTCTGGACCACAGATTGAAAGGCTATGGTTTGATTATCATTACCAGAAAGAAAGACAGTTTTCCAGTCTGCAGCTATGTGACACCTCACCTCTCTGAGCCTTTGTTTCCTTATTTATAAACAGGAAGGACAACAATGTCCTCTTACTTTGTTTAGGATTTTCCTGAGCTTTTATCCTTTGAGTGGGACCATAGCTAAGCTGGGTGAGAAGACCAGCTCCACCTTTACTAGCCAGATGACCTCAGGCAGGTTCACCAATCTCTGCCTCAGTTTCCTCATCTGTATAGTGGGCACATTAATAGTATTTACTCCACAGGGTGTTTGTAAGAGTTAATATGTGGAAAGCTGTAAACAATGCCCAGCCTGTGGGAAGTGCTAATTATGCTGCTATTATATTATCATCATCATTCTTATTGTTAATAACATTTCCCCACAGGGTTATTGTGTGGATTAAATCAGTTCCTATTTGCAAAGTACTTCCAGCAAACCCTAGTGTGTAGTGAGTCCTCTAAGTGTTTGCTACGATTTTTGTTTTCAGTTAGCTACCATTTATTAAGTGCTCGCTGGATGTAAGGCATTAGGTTAGGAATCCCTGTAGCAACTTGTGAGGAAGAGGAGTTACTAACTTCACTTTACAGGTGAGGAAAAAGGCTCTGAGAAGTTCAGCCACCCCTGTCCCCCCAGGGGGAGGGGAGCAGGCTGAGTGAACAGCAGTCAGGGCTAGAGGGCAGGGCAGTCTGCCTCCAAGCAAATGCCCTTTCACATCTGTGTCTCCTCAGTCCTGTGCTCAGGCCCTAAAGCCCTGAGCTGGGACTCCACCCCAGACGGATACTGTTTGAGCAGTGTTCCAGGCCCTTCCCTCACACACAGGGCTGTGCATCTTACTTTGTTTTTCTTTTGTTGTTGTTTTTACGTCTTGAGCTGGGACTCCACCCCAGACGGATACTGTTTGAGCAGTGTTCCAGGCCCTTCCCTCACACACAGGGCTGTGCATCTTACTTTGTTTTTCTTTTGTTGTTGTTTTTTTACGTCTTTATTGGAGTATAATTGCTTTACAGTGGTGTGTTAGTTTCTGCTTTATAACGAAGTGAATCAGTTATACATATACATATGTTCCCATATCTCCTCCCTCTTGCGTCTCCCTCCCTCCCACCCTCCCTATCCCACCCCTCTAGGTGGTCACAAAGCACCGAGCTGATCTCCCTGTGCTATGTGCATCTTACATTGGCCTCACTATTCACCATGGTGACCTGGGCTGGACCATACTGTCCCACCCATGCTCCCCACGGAAGCTTCCACTTGGCCTGGTTGTCCCTACTGTGAGGGAACAGGAGTCCGAGGCCCGGGGACCTATTTAGATTTTCTTTTTCCCCCCAAATACCTGTGCCAGCTGTATCTCCCCCTCATTACTTCCTCCAACCCCCTCTCTATCCGTTATTCCCAATTCAATACATGTTGGCAATAAAAGGTATTAGGACAACGATGATGACCGTGATGGATTTTAGTTTGTTTCGGAGTTAGACATTCAGTGATGACTGAAAATATCAAATGTGTTTGGATTGGTTCACAAAGACACAGATGATAATAATAACAGACATTTATTGAGAGTTTGCTATGTGCCCGACCTGTTCTAAGCACTTAACTGTTCGAAGCAGCAGTTACCTAGTAATTTATCTAATAGTCGTGGCAACATAGGCAATAGGTACTGATACCATCTGCAATCTCTGTGGTCTGCAGGGAGCCGGGTAACTTTGTAAGGAGCAGTACTTGGCAGATCCTTCAACTTTTGATTCTACTCATCTTTTTTCTCGGTGTTAATTGGCTGGTTGAGCACATTCACCTGGCACCGTGTTCTGCAGGTGATGCATGTGAGTGGAGGAATAGAAGGGGGCAGAGCAAGGGTGTATTGAACATGCAGGTGGCTAGGCATGGGGCTCCATCCTTTACCCATGTTATCGTATGTCATATTGACAACAATCCTCTGAGATAGGTGTGATTGTTCTGCTGTTAGAGATGAGGTTGCTGAGAACTGGACCTGTTAAGTGAGGGATTTCTTTCCCTCACACTGTTACATGGCAAAACCGGGATTTGAGCCCAGGTCTGTCCACACAAAAGCTCACACTGGGCTCCCCTGGTGGCGCAGTAGTTAGGAATCCACCTGCCAATGCAGGGGATACAGGTTCGAGCCCTGGTCCAGGAGGATCCCACATGCCGTGGAGCAACTGAGCCCGTGCACCACAACTACTGAGCCCGTGTGCTACAGCTACTGAGCCTGTGCTCTAGAGCTCATGCTCCGCAACAAGAGAAGCCACCACAATGAGAAGTCTGCGCACCGCAGTGAAGAGTAGCCCCCGCTCTCCTCAACTAGAGAAAGCCTGCGCACAGCAACGAAGACCCAATGCAGCCAAAAATAAATAAATAAAATAAATTAAAAAACAAAAGCTCAACCTTTTGTAGGGATTTAAGTTCTTCCCTTTCTCCTCCCTCTAGTTTTAAGACTACAGTGGTAAACAAAGCAGACAAGGTTCCTGTCTTAAAGAGTCTTACATTCTAGGATAAAGAAGATGTGGTATATATATATATATATATATATATATATATATATATATATATATATATATATATACACACATACATACATACATACACACAGTGGAATATTACTCAGCCGTAAAAAGAAAGAATGCCATTTGCTGCAACGTGGTTGGACCTAGAGATGATCATACTAAGTGAAGTAAATCAGAAAGAGAAAGACAAATACCGTATGATATCACTTACATGTGAAATCTAAAATATGACACAAATGGATTTTTTTAACATCTTTATTGGAGTATAATTGCTTTACAATGGTATGTTAGTTTCAGCTTCACAACAAAATGAATCAGTTATATATATACATATGTTCCCATATCTCTTCCCGCTTGCGTCTCCCTCCCTCCCACCCTCCCTATCCCACCCCTCCAGGCGGTCACAAAGCACCGAGCTGATCTCCCTGTGCTATGTGGCTGCTTCCCACTAGCTATCTACCTTACGTTTGGTAATGTATATATGTCCATGCCTCTCTCTCGCTTGACACAAATGGATTTATCTACGAAACAGAAACAGACTCACAGACAGAGAGAACAGACTTGTGGTTGCCAAGGGGGAAGGAGGGTAGGGGAAGGATGGATCAGGAATTCGGCATTAGCAGATACAAACTACTGTATATGGAATGGATAAACAACAAGTCCTACTGTACACCACAGGGAGCTATTAATCAATATATTCAATATCCTGGGATAAACCATAATGGAAAAGAACATGAAAAAGAATGTATATATATGTATAACTGAATCACTTTGCTGTGTAGCAGAAATTAAGGCAACACTGTAAATCAGTTATACTTCAATAATAATAATTTAAAAAAAAGACGTTCTAGACAGGGAATCGAGCAAGACACAAACATAAATAAGCAGGTCATTACAGATGTGTAGGAGGTTGAGAGGGTAGAGGTGAGAGACAGCCACTGATCTAAGAAGCAGGCACTTTGCTAGGGTCTTCAGGGAGGTCGTCTCTGAGGTCTAGAGGATGGAAAGGAGACAGCCATGCAAAGAGCAAGGCAGAGAGAGTACCAGGCAGATGGGACAGCAAGGACAGCAACCCTGAAGCAGAAGAAAGTATGGGATATTTGAGGAAGAGAAGGAAGGGCAGCATGCCTGGTGGAAGGCAGGCAGAGGTCAGATCAAGGAGGGCCCCGTGGAACAGGGTAAGAAGTTGGGAATTTACGCCAACTTCCATAAAACTTAGAATAAAATTAGCCATGTGACCTTGAGAAATCCCTTTATAGGTCTGAGTCTGCAGATTTTTAATATGTTAGATATGGATAGTAATCCCTGCCCTGCCTTCATCTCAGGGATTGTTTGAACATCAAATGACACAAGGAAATTTAGAGGCATTCTTCAAAAGCCACAGAGAATGATGGCTGATTTACCTGATGTGTTTATCTGTGTAGAAGAGAGGAGTCTTTGGAAGACTGATTTATAAAAACAGGCAGCTGAGCAGTAGAGTTCCTGGGTGCTCAGTTTCTCATTGACTTGTAGTAGTCACAGTAGTAGGAGTAATAATAAAGATGATGATAAAAAGAATAAATATTCAATAGGCTCTTAACTATGTGTGGGAAACTGAGCCCTCGTATTTTAAATGCATTGTTATTTAATCCTCATCACTGTAGGAGACATAGATACTGTTATTACCTTCATTTGACAGTTGAGGCACTGAGGCACAGTGAGACTAAGCCTCTGTTTCCATGTGTTTGGTTGTGAATAACAGAAAACTCAACAAGTGGCCTGAAGAAGTAAGATGTTTATTTTTATTATATTATTATATTAAAAGAAGAGTGAGAGTAAACTAGTGCTGGGAAATCTGGTCAAGAAAGTCATCAAGAATCCAAGACCCCTTGCCTTTCTGATCCATCATCCTTACCATGCAGGTTTTGTTCCTCATGAGAGCAAAGTAGCTGCTGTAGCTCCAGTTTTCTTGTCTCATTGTCAAGTCAGGAGGAAGGAGAAGGGCCAGAGGGAAGAGCAATTCTGGGAAGGGTCAAAGCCTTCCACTTGTGAGGCTTTGCCCTTTGGGAGAAGGGATACATTGATCTACATCTCATTTTGCCTCCAACTGGGCTACATGACCAACCCTAGCTAAAAGGGAAGCAGGATTCTGGAATTCCATTTCATAGTTGAGCAGGCCAAGGTGACAGAGAAGGGTGTTAGAAAGTGTGTTAGTGAGCCACGCCCCAGTCACACTGCTAGTGAATAGTGAAATGTATTTCAGCCGAGTCATTTAGACTCCAAGAGTCATACCCTTGACCATGGTTCTGTGGTGTCCCCCTTTTGGAGAGAGGCTTGGGAATCTTGGGCCAGTTATTTAACCTCTCTATGCCAATATTTTTATTTGTAAAAGGGGAGTAATAAGAGTCTTTAAACAATTGGGATATTGGGAGAATAAAACAAAGCAATCATAAAACAATTACCACAGTGGCTGGCATATAATAAGCGCACACCAAATGTGTACCTCACTTTATTGCACTTTGCAGATGTCGTGTTTTTTTTTTTTTAACAAATTGAAGGTTTGTGGCAACCCTCCTTGAGCAAGTCTGTTGGCACCATTTTTCCAACAGCATTTGCTCACTTGATATCTCCGTGTCACATTTCGGTAATCCTTGCAGTATTTGAAACTTTTTCTTTGTTCTTATATTTATTATGGTGACTTGTGATCAGTGATCTTTGATGTTACTACTTTGACTCGCTAGAGGCTCACATGATGGTTAGCATTTTTTAGCAAGAAAGTGTTTTTTAATTAAGGTATGTACATTGTTTTTTAGACATAATGCTATTGCACACTTAATAGATTACAGTATAGTGTAAAACATACCTTTTTAATTAAAGTATAATTGATTTATGATATATTAGTTCAGGTGTACAACATAGTGATTCAATACTTTTATAGATTATACTCCATTTAAAGTTATTATAAAACACTGTCTATATTCCCTGTGCTGTACAATATATCCTTGTATCTTATTTATTTTATACGTAGTAGTTTGTACCTCTTAATCCCCTACCCCTATCTTGCCCCTCCTCCTTTCCATTTCCCCACTGGTAACCACTAGTTTGTTCTTTAGATCTGTGAGTCTGTTTCTGTTTTGTTATATTCATTAATTTGTCTTATTTTTTAGATTCCACATATAAGTGATTATATACAGTATTGGTCTTTCTCTGTCTGACTTATTTCACTAAGCATAATACCCCTCCATGTCCATCCATGTTGTTGCAAAGGGCAAAATTTCATTCTTTTTATGGCTGAGTAATATTCCATGGTATGTCTGTACACCATATCTTCTTTTTATCTGTTCAGCTATTGAGGGACACTTAAGGTTGCTTCCATATCTTATCTGTTGTAAATAATGCTGCTATGAACGTTGGGGTATATATATATCTTTTCGAATTAGTGTTTTTGTTTTCTTCAGCTGTATACCCAAGGAGTGGAATTGCTAGATCATGTGGTAGTCTGTTTTTAGTATTTTGAGGCAAGTGCATACTGTTTTCCATAATGGCTGCACCAGTTTACATTTCTAGCAACAGTGTACAAGTGTTCCCTTTTGTCCATATCCTCCCCTACATTTGTTATTTGTGTGTGTGTGTGTGTGTGTGTGTGTGTGTGTGTGTGTGTGAGATTTGTTTTTGCCAGATCTTAGTTCCCTGATCAGGGATTGAACCCGTGCCCCCTGCAGTGGAAGCATGGAGTCTTAACCATTGGACTGCCAGGGAAGTCCCTGTTATTTGTGGCCTTTTTGATGATAGCCATTCAGACAGGTGTGAGGTGATATCTCATTGTGGTTTTGATTTAAATATCTCTGGTGATTAGTGATGTCGAGCATCTTATGTGCCTTGCTGGCCATCTGTATGTCTTCTTTCAGAGAATGTCTATTCAGGTCTTCTACCCATTTTTTAATTGGGTCATTTGTTTTTTGATATTGAGTTGTATGAGCTGTTTATATTTTGGATATTAATCCCTTATCAGACACATCATTTGCAGATATTTTCTCCCATTCAGTAGGTTGTCTTTTTGGTTTTTGTCTGTGGCTTCCTTTGCTGTGCAAAAGCTTTTAAGTTTTATTAGGTCCCATTTGTTTACTTTTGCTTTTGCTTCCTTTGCCTGAGGAGACAGATCCTCAAACACAACTTTTATATGCACTGAGAAACCAAAAAATTCGTTTGACTCTCTTTATTGTGATATTTGCTTTATTGTGGTGGTCTAGAACCAAATCCATATCTCTGAGGTATGTCTGTATATGTTAGCCATTTTTACCGTTACATTGTAAACCGCTTCTGTGCCAGCATTTATGGATACAGAGGGTCAAACAAAATATACAACAAGGTTAAGTTAGTGATGGCGTGAGGGGCAGCATTAGCAGAGATGAGGGAGGGATTGAGGTTCCTTGGAGGTGAATGGGAATAGATAGGCAAGGGTGAGGAAGTCAGGGATGAAGGGATGGGTGTTTACAGAGATGATGCTCTTTAGGTGGCGCAAAAAGATGAGGCTGGGCTCACCAGGAAGAAAAGAGGGAAGATTGTTCCTGACAGAGGAAACAGCATATGCTGAGCAGGCGCAAAGCCACAGAAGGGTCAGACTGCACAGCCCGTTGGGGGGAAAAGCAAGTCTTTCCTATGGGCTAAAATGTAGCGTAGGGGCGAGAGCAAGATTCATAAGCGCCTCCTTGATGCCAGGCGCTGCCCCGAGCCCTAGGGACGCAATGAGCAGTGAGGGGCAGTCCCCGCTCTCAAGAAGCACATCCCATTGGCAACTCTGTCTTCTCATTTGCTAAAAGGGGAAGAAAAATAGAAGAAACCGACATTTTGTTAACTGTCTGCTCTGTGCCGGATTCAGGGCTGTTTTGTGGACACTGTCTCACTGGACTTCAAGGTTGTTAGTATTCTCTCCCTTTTACAGGTGAGGAAACTGAGACTTGGTAAGATTAAATGAGTTGTCCAGACTCCTCAGCTAGTCAGGTGTACAGCAAGGACTCCAATTCAAGTTTCTGTGACTCCAGAACCTGTGCACTATGCTGACTGCTCTGCTTCCAGAAACCTGGGTAGTGACCCCCACCCCACACCCCGACCCGTGCTAAAATGCAGCAATATCCAAGGGCACTTCAGAGCCAAATGCAGTATAAACACGAAATGCTGGGATTTTTAAATTTAATTTAATTTTATTTAAGAAGAAGGAAAGCCCTTTACTCCTACAGTAAATTTCCACCAGCTTGTCAGCTATTCCTCAGCCAGGCTGATTAGCCAGAGTGGAGCTGTCCAGGTTGCTTACGTAAAGACGGATGACTTGATTGTAGTTCAATGCCTTAGCTGTCACCCAGCCGCCTGCCTAAATATGATCCTTTTTGCCCTGCTAACCCCTCTATAAACACCACTGCAATGAAAGCATAAAACATTAAAAACATCCCCTGGGTGACTGCTATTGCCTTTTGAATTAACACCAGAAATGCTTATTTGAGATATGTGGCTTAACTCAAGCGATATTTCTCGACGGGTTAATGAAGATCATATGTTATACGTTAACCTAATATAACACTATCAATTATTTAGTTATTTTTATTGATCGACCTCTTCCAGATTATTTAATAGCAGATTTTTCACTCTTTGGAAGATTTAATGCCTAGCACTCAGGCACCTGCTTTCTCCATTATGAGTGTCCTCTGAATATAGAGGTGTGTGTGTATATACATATACATATATATATATTTTTTTTCTTTTTGGAAAAGACAAATTGCAGACCATCCTGGAATTAATGAATGTGATGCATAAATAAGCTTGCTGAATCTAAATGTAACAAAGAATCTAACTGCAGATGACACTGGAGAAAGGTTTCAAAGAGGCAGATCATCAAACCCCGACAATTAGAATTGCTATTTAAATATGCAAAAAGCAGAAAGGCAACCCTGGAAAGGGAGAGTGGGTGGCAAAACTAGAGTCAGTATCAACTGGGAGAAGTAGCCATGAAAGCATCTCTATCACTGACTTTGTAACCGAGAACTAGAAAGCGATAGCGAATCATGTCCGTTTCGCTTGTGTTGTGGGATGTGTGAGTGTTCCCATGGCTGCTCATGGGCTGTGCAGGGAGGAAGGAGGAGGAGGCTGGAAGCAGGCTGCCTGGCATCCACTTCTCTCGTGACACTGATTAGATTTTTAAAAATGTATTTTATGGAAATATAGTTGATTTGCAATGTTGTGTTAATTTCTGCTGTACAGCAAAGTGATTCAGTTACACATATACATACACATATGTACATATATATACATATATACATATATATATTCTTTTAAAAATACATATTCTTTTCTGTTATGCTTTTTTTTTAATTACTTAATTTATTTTATTCATTTTTGGCTACATTGGGTCTTCGTTGCTGCACGCAGGCTTTCTCTGGTCGCAGTGAGCAGGGGCTACTCTTCGTTGGAGTGCCCGGGCTTCTCACTGTGGTGGCTTCTCTTGTTGCGAGCATGGGCTCTAGGTGCGTGGGCTTCAGTGGTTGTGGCACACGGGCTTCAGTAGTCGTGGCGCACGGCTTAGCTGCTCCACGGCATGTGGGATCTTCCCGGACCGGGGCTCGAACCCGTGTCTCCTGCATTGGCAGGTGGATTCTTAACCACTGCACCACCAGGGAAGCCCTCCATTATGTTTTATCACAGGATATTGAATATAGTTTTCTGTGCTCTACAGTAGGACCTTGTTGTTTATCCATCCTATATATAATAGTTTGCATCTGCTAATCTCAAACTCTTAATTCATCCCTCCCCTACCCCCACCCGCCTTGGTAACTACATCTGTTCTCTATGTCTGTGAGTCTGTTTCTGTTTCATAGATAAGTTCATTTGCGTCATATTTTAGATTCCATATATAAGTGATATCGTATGGTATTTGTCTTTCTCTGACTTACTTCACTTAGTATGACAATCTCTAGGTCCATCCATGTTGCTGCAAATGGCATTATTTCATTCTTTTTATGGCTGAATAATATTCCATTGTATATATGTGCCACATCTTCTTTATCCCTTTATCTGTTGATGGATACTTAGGTTGTTTCCATGTCTTGGCTATTGGAATAGGGCTGCTATGAACACACTGATTAGTTTGGTGACCGTGGGATGCATTGGTCCACTAGCCAAATCTCTTGACCAGAGCCTAGATCTCCTTACACTGGACTCCAGCTGCTTTGTGGGATGTTGTTCTAGGCTGTGGGAGGGTTTTGATACCAGTACAGCATATGAATGATAGATTTATAGAAAGGTGGGGTACTGGCATGACAGAAATTTTCTCACGCAGGCAGATGTGGTTGAAATTTGTTTCTTGAAATGTCGTCAACATGAACATTTTTTCCTAAGGCCCTCATTCCATGTCAGCCTGTTAGCCCTCTCCATATATGAATACTCATACTGATAATTTTATTCTTTATAGCCAGAATTTATCCAGTGATTTATAATTGTCAAAGGAATATTTAGATATATTATTTCATCTCATACCCCATATGGGCAGACGTTATTTTGAGCAGGTGTCCAACCTCCAAGTACTTTCCCCAATAATTTTAAGTCAGTAAGGGAAACGAGAATCCTACCTTGGCCTTCAGATGTGGAACCCGGTGGGCTGGAGAGAGAACTGGGGGTCAGAAGACCTAGCATTGAATCCTGGCACTTTTGGTTATTAGTTTTGTGACCTTAGTCAAAGTTATAAAAGTCTTGTGGTCTGTGTTTTTTTAAAAAATCTTTGAAGTAAACCTGACCAAGAAAATGACACATCCATGTAGTTCAATAAGGTGTATGAAAGTACTCACTACTGGGAAAGATAGTGCAAATGTGTAGGGTTCTTCTAACCTGGGGATGCCGTGTACCTGGCATCTAGGAGACCACCGCTCACCTGCCTAGTGGGTATTTCTAATCCTTTGTGGCACTCTTTTCTATAAGTCCACATACCGCCTTAAAATTCTTTTCAGTACAGCACTCCAGGCTGCCACTCCCCAGTTGATCAAACCTGGCAAGTGAGACGAAAGCTCACCTGCCCTTCTAGCCCTGGCCCAGATGTCAGGCCCAAGACCTGCCCTTAGCCTCCGTCCCTCTCCTCAGAGATGGTCATGTCTCTTGCCTCTAATTCAAGAGATCTGGCCGCTCAGACTCACAAACCCATCCATCTCAGTAGCTAGGTGGGTGTGCTCTGCGCTCCTAGCTAGGCGGCAGCTGTGAGAAATGTCACCCTGCAGGACGCACCAGCGTCATGGTTAGCAGACTACCTGGTATGAGGCCAAGAGGTATGCATTTTTAGACCCAAGAGATTCAGTAATTCATACTGTGCCATGGTTAGATTCCTTCCCCCAAGTGTGCCCTGTGAGGCACTTAGAGACACCAATTTTAAAAATTGGGGTTTTCTTTTATTTTAATATCCTAGAGGCACTTAAGACCTGAATTTCAGATCAGTCAAGTCCCACGTTCATTTTTTAAAACCTTATAACCTCTTTGGCTTTGGGGAAGAATAACTTTGGCAAAGTCAGTGATTCAGCCACTCACATCTCAAGGGGCCACTGTGGAGCCATGCAACCCATGGGATGATGGAAGTCCTTTTCTTCCTGTTCTGGTTCACTTCCCTGGCAAGCTCAAAATGATTTGTCTTAGCATTTCCATTACCCCTCTCCTGCCAAGGCAGAGGAGGTGTGTTCTGCCACAGACTATCATTTTGGTGATCTCTTAACTTTCTTTTTTTCTCTGACATCTTGCATGGCAGAGTGAACCATTTGGGGCATTTGACTGCTAGATTTAGCAGCAGGTCTCAAGAGGCCCCATCTGCATCCCTGGAAGACTAGAAGATGGTTCCTCTGTGGGTCGTGTGGAGATGCGTTCACACACTCAGGAAAATTACTAACGGACTCCTCTGCGCAAGGAACCTGGTGCTGCAGAATGGTGACGTGTGGGTTAACCCTGAAGAAGACTGATGTTTCATTCTCTCTCTTCTCTGACAGCTCATACTCTAAATTATCCAAGCAGGTCTCCAAGTGTGATCCTGGGCATGTAGCCCCACCTAATGTTCTTATAAAGAGGGCTCTGTGTGGAAAAGGGTTGGGGAACGCTGCCAGTTATGGACCGAATAATTGTGTTTCGCAGTAGTTACATGTTGAAACCCTAACCCCCAAATGTGATGATATTAGTGGGTGGGGCTTTGGGGAGGCAGTTGGGTTAGATGGGGTCATGAGGGTGGTGCCCCCGTGTTGGGGTTAGTGCTTGTAAGAAGAGACACCAGAGAGCTTGCTCTCTCTCCCCACTACGGGAAGACACAGCAAGAAGGCACCATCTGCAAACTAGGAAGAGTGCTCTCTCACCAGAAACTAAATCTCCTGGCACCTTGATCTTGACCTTCCCAGCCCACAGAACTGTGAGAAATAAATGTATTACTTAAGTCTCCCCAGTCTATGGTCTTCTGTTATGGCAGCCCCAGCTGACTAAGAAGCTGCCTGCTCTGTCATCTTCTTAGTGAGTGTCAAGCAGAACATCACGCATCAGTGCCAGGGAGGACCCCAACTCCATGAAGGGGGGCAGAGATCATTACAGTGCCAGCCACCAGGGATAGAAGTCCAAGCACTTCTGTACACTGCATCTTGGTATCAGAGTTGCCAAAGAGACAATGCAGTTAGGCACTGGATGGAACAACACAACTTACATGGAGAAGAGACAGAGCAAGATCAACCCCAATAGTGGACATTGGTCCCCCAAGGCTGGTAGCCAGAGCAAGGCAGTTGGCCTACACACTCCCACCATGGAGTCTGAAATACTGAAATCTGGTGGTGTACCTGAGGGCCACTGATGCACAGCCTTAAACAGAACAGAGGAGAACACACTGAATCTGAAACAGGGAAAGCTATTTCTATACAAGGCGATAAGCCTGGCATGACTGTTAGCTCTTGGTAAGAGAGGATTCTAGGCTCAGGGCCCATTCTTATGTGGCTGAGCAGAGGTTGAAGGACTCTATGCATGAGACTGCCTTTCCCAGCAGAGAGTCACAGTGTGCATGGTAACATGAAAGGCTCTGAGATGTACTGCAGTGGAGAGGGGGATGCTTCCCACATGCACCTGTTCATAAAACACATTTTCAAAACACTTGTGTTTTCTAGTTTTCACCAGAGGTCACTTTTGGAAAAGATGGATTAGGTCATAACTTGCCCTCCTTTGCTTCCAGCTACCTTTAGAGTTTATGTCTGGATGAGGCAGAACATGAGCATTGCCTTTTTGTTTGATCATGAGAATAGATGTCCCGAAGTTCATGTCTGTGTATGATTTGGCCAGTTTGGGAGCTGAGAAGAATAAGGGGGACTGGGTATGACATGACATTTTGAATATAAAGGGAAATTATGGAAAGTACTAGAATGGTCGGTCAATTTACTGTGCAGTGTTAATTATCTTCAAGCATTTCACTGTTGGACTGTGAGCTCCTTGAGGTCAGGGAGTGTCTCCTCTTCATTAAGCCCATGCCTAGCAAACATGCAGAGCCCAAAGAAATCTCTAGTAAATGCTTGTTGAATAAGTGAAATCATTTGTTGGGGATAATAGATTCATAAACCTTTAATGCTAGAAAGAAACCAAGCAATTATTTAGTCCAAATTTGTTTTAGAAACAAGGAAACCAAGAGTCAGAGGGAAAATGTTTTTGGTTGATTATCAGTAGTGGGCTGGTAAAATGGCCCTGATGTTGTGGATTTGAAAAAGAATGATGAGGTCCAGTTCTTGATTTCTTGAAATCATGAATTTCATGTTTTCTAGAGGTGGATTCTAGATAAGCAATATGTTCTCTGGGTTAGGGTGTTGTGGTGATGGAAAGGTGAGGGAGGCCAGAGATATTTCAACCTTTGAGTTTGCCCTTTATCCCGTTTTACCTTTAGTCATTCACTTCAGTAACTGTTGTTACCTGCTTCTAGTGATTGGCTTGTGTCTTAGTTTGGGCTGCTGTAATAAAGTACCATAGATTAGGTGGCTTATAAACAATAGAAATTTATATCTCACAGTTCTAGCGGCTGGAAATCTAAATCAGGGTGCCAGCATGGCCAGGTCCTGGTGAAGGCCCTCCTCAGGATTGCAGACTACTGACTTCTCTGTGTTCTCATATGGCAGAATGGGTGATGGCGTTCTCTGGGGCCTCTTTATAAGGGCACTAATCCCATTTGTGAGGGCTCCACCCTCATGACCTAATCATCTCCCAAAGGTCCCGCCTCCTGATACCATCACATTGGGGGGTTAGGATTTCAACATGAATTTTAGGGGGACACAAGCAGCAGCTTGGCTCCAGAGCTTGAGGGGCAAGAGAGACAAATAAGATATGGTCTGTATCCTTCTGAAGCTCACAGTCTAGTAAAGTATGTAAACATCTGGTTATAATAATATCATCTCCTCAGGACCAGGTATCATGTTAGCCACTATATATATAGTGTTTCATTTAGTCTTCACACCAAATCTACATGCAGGTGAGGTAGAATCACCTTTTTGCAGGTGGGGAGAACAAGGTTCAGAAAGGTTAAGTGATTTGCTGAAAGCAGCAGGGCTGGGTTCTGACCCTTGCCCTGCTTCCCCCTCGGGTCCGTTGTGTAATGCACGCTTACAGAACAGACCGACCCCCTTTAACTGCAGCAACAACATAGGGGTCTGAGAGCTCGGAGGAGGGGCGGGCAGGTGATTTGTTCTGGGGATTCAGCAAGGTGTACATTGAGTGCTAACGGAGGGCGAGCTGTTCTGTCTCCTGCCTCTTGTCTGCCTGCCTTCTGCCCGAGGCTGGCCTGAAAGGAGCTTGGAATGGAATCCCAAGGAAGTCTAGTGGCTTCGCTGGCAAGGAGAAGTAAAAGGTGAGGAAGGAGATGACAGAGTGCGGGCTCAAGGATCTATGTGATGTGCCAGCAAGGCTTATGTGGGGACAGGGCAAACATTCATTGAGCACTGCTCTGGGCAGGGCACCAAAGATACAAAGAGGAGAGAACCTCAGCCCTGGCTCTCGAGTGGTTCTCACGGAATCGGTTGAAACCCAAACAGAGCTACACACAAGAGTGACTGAAGCATGGAGCAGGGGAGCCTCTTTGTGCCGTGCAGGCGTGGAGGGTGTTGGGAGACGGGAGAGGACCCCGACAGTTTTTCACGGGTTGCAGAGTGGGGAGCAGTGCCTTAAAGAATAATTGGGAGGTTACTGGGAGCAGAGAGGAGACGGCTAAACCAGGGCAGGGCTTGGGCAAAGGCTTAGAAGCTGAGAAGGAGAATGGATGTTGAGGGCGCTGGAGACAGCGGTGGCTAACTAGTGATGCAGCTTAAAGATACAGGCGGGAGGAAAGGCAGGTGGGGGCCACCCTGGAGGACCTTTAGAGCCCTGACACAGAGGCATTTAGACCATGAGCAATTCCCATCCTAGAGTCTCGTCTCCAATACACCCTGCTAATGGAATGTTTTTTTATAGACTTGAAGACCCACATTAATGCTGTCTACTTTTAATTCCATACAATGGGGGGCAAATCTCTTGGTTTTATTGACTCCTTCTTTACCTGACTTCACCTAATTGGAAAATAAACAGATAAAATGATACCTTTTCTACTAATGAATAATTCATGTTCTCTTTTGTCATAAATGAGAGCCTAGCAGATCTGTCTTTAAATTAGGATATCTGGTAGATGAGAGAAAAATGTGAGCGATTAACTCCGAATTGAGTTCATGTGAATATCTGAGAGTCGGAGTCCTCCTCTGTAATGAAGTTTAGATTGGTTCACATAACGGTTCACCTGGCTCTGGTGGAGCCCAAGTTCAGAACATATGAGCGCGATTGACCTGTTAATTTGAAATGTTTTAATCTGCATAAAGATGGATTGTATTAATTGTTCCCATTAACCAGGGTTGACGATAATGTCTGCTTGAATTAGGCTGAGTCTCTCTCTGTCTCAGCCCTTTGCGGTTTCATTTTCCCCAAACACGGGTAATTTTTCTCCCCTCCGTGCCAGTCATCTCTGAATGGGTTGGGCTGTGTTGCTCTCAGATTAGAGAGAAACCCACCAACCGCCTGCAAATACAAATACGCATCATCCTCACACCGACTCCACCCCCTGACACCTCTCTCCGAAGCCTTCCTCTTTTCTAATTAGCCTTGGTAACATTTCTCCACCCCAATCTCACTGGTTTACATCATTTTCCTAATCTTGGTAAATACCTTTAACTCTTTACACCAGTCTGTGCTTCAGGAAAAAAAGATTGGAACTGAAAAATCTGATTTAAAAAAATGTAATTCTTAATTATTTTACAGACATACTCTGAGATCCCTAGGGGCTGGACACTGCTAGATACTGAGGGTGTGCAGTGTAGTTGAACCTGGTTCTGCCCTTGAGGAGGTCATGGTCTGGTTCTGGTGAAACGGCTTCAATGTATGAAAAGTTAAGCAGTGGTTCAGGTCAACACTAAGGAAAATCCCAGACCACATCTGTGGTTAAATGAGTGATGGAATCCGTGGGAACTAAGAAATACTGAAGTTTCCTGAATATGCTCTGGGTTTTGTTTTTGTTTTTTTCCTCCCATGATTCTAAGTCTATGCCTGCTCCTTTGCTGGGTCTGGAATACTTTTCTCTGTATAGTTCAGTAAAATCATACCCTTTTCTGGGAAGCCTTCCTTGGCCACCGCCGCCTGCTCGTCTCATTAGGTGCCCTCTTCTGGGCTCTCACAGCTCCTGTCATAAACAAACCATCATTGTATTTATCTTACCATTTATTTGTCTCTTTCAATCAGCTGAAATGAAGGGTTCAACTTGCAATAAATAGAGAGGCAAGACTGAAGAGGGAATTTAGGAGAATTAGATTGTATATCCCAGGCCCTGCTCCTCAGTGTGTGGTCCGTGAACCAGCAGCATTAGCATCTCCTGGCAGTGAATTAAAAATGCAGAATCTCACTCTCCACCTCAGACCTACAGACTCAGCATCTGAATTTTTTTGTATTATTGAGTTATAGTTAATATACAATGTTGTATTAGTTTCAAGTATACAGCAAAACGATTCCATTATACATGTGTATATGTATATATATATATATATGTACATATATATTCTTTTTCAGATTCTTTTCCATTATAGGTTATTACAAGGTGTTGAGTATAGTTCCCTGTGCTATACGGTAGGTCCTTGTTGTCTACCTATTTTATATATGTTAATCCCAAATTCCTAATTTACCCCCCTGCGGCCCCCCTCCCCCCCACCGCTGTCCTCTTTGGTAATCATAAGTTTGTTTTCTATTTTTCTGAGTCTGTTTCTGTTTTGTAAATAAGTTCATTTGTATCATTTTTTTGATTCCACATATAAGTGATCATATGATAATTGTCCTTCTCTGTGTGACTTATCACTTAGTATGATAATGTCTAGGTCCATCCATCTTGCTGCAAATGGCATTATTTCATTCTTTTTTATGGCCTAGTAATATTCCATTGTGTATATATACCACATCTTTTTTAGTCATCATCTGTCGATGGACATTTAGGTTTCAGCATCTGAATTTTAACAGATCCCAGTGATTCATAGGTACATTAAAGCTTGAGAAGAACTTGGGCTGATGTAGGCTATTGCTTCTCAAACTTGGCTGTGCATTGGAATCACCTGAGGGTCCTTGTAAAGTACTGATGCTCGGGTCCCACAGGCAGAGCTTCTGATATACTTGGTTGAGGTGTGGCCAATTTAAAGCTCTGTAGGTGATGCTAATACGTGGCCACATATGTGAGCCACCTCTGGGCTCGTGTTTCCCAACTGCTGTCTCTTATCATAGCACTTGCTGCGCTTCGCAGTCATTTTCATTTATGGGTCTGTCTTCCCTGCCTCTCAAGGGAGAGGACTCTCTTACACATCCTGAGACTCTTAACATAGTATTTCTCACTGAATAATTGTTTCTTAAAGTGGATGGAAATGAACCAGAGTGGAGGCCTTGAGTACCAAATTTGAGGACAACATTGGAGCAAACTTATTTCAAAAAGTACTATCAATAGCTTGGATGAAGAATTGAGGCATGGTTATTAGTACAGATGGCACAAAAATGATTCAGAGTGTTCTCAGCTGGCCAAAGTCAGAGTCTACAGAATATATCCAATTGTGGTGCCCAGATTTCATGGGAGGAGGATTTGGCGGGGAAGACCCAGCATGTTCTCTTTTAATAGGAGGGGAGTAGACTTCCAGGTTTACTTCACCTCAAGCCCTGGATGGTGCAACAGTGATTATTTATTTGGCTACTAAGAAAATCACAATAGAATTTTCAAATGCATTCATGGAAGTACCGTATTCACTCATACGAGGTACTGAATGGCTGTATCTCCTCTGGGTACCATGCTTTGAGGAACTGGTGAGCATAGTGGATAATGTAGAAATCATGTCATGGAAGGAGGGTGTGTGTGGGAATGAACGCCTGCAGAAGAGAGGGTGTGGTGAGGACCCGATTGCTTTTTTCAGAAGGACTGACTGTTGTGAGAGAACAGAATTGTGCTGTGCTCCTCCACGGGGCGGAGCTAGGGCCAGTGGAATTCACAGAGGCAGATTTTGGCTCAACGTAGGAAAGACTCGCTGCCAATGAGAGCCGTCCAATAATAGAACCGGCTGCCTGGGAAGATGGTGCGATGAGCGAGCTCTCTATCTTTGGAAATGTTCTAGCGGAGCCTGGATGGCCATCTGTTGTGGGTATTGTGGAAAGATGCATGCATGCGGTAGATGAAAAAAATTTTATGGTTGATGATCGTAGTAGTAAATGTGACTAGTATGCACTGAGTGCCCATGGCATGTGCCAGGTACTGTGCTAGGCAAGTTTGTATCCATTATCTTCTTTAATCCTTCTGCAGCCCTATTAAAAGGGACAGTTATTACTTCCGTTTTACAGAAGAAATGGGCTCAGAGCTAGGATTTGAACCCTGGGCTTTCTGACCTCCAAACCATAATCTTTTAGCTCTACCAGATACCTTGTGTGGTCCCTTTGCTCTCTAAGATTCTGTGATTTCAGATGCAGTTAGACACTGGATTTGAAGTGACCGTTAGGCATCTGTGTAGAAAAGATCATATGGAGAGCTGGCCATGAATGCTTGGGAATTGAGAGAGTGGTCAGGATGGCAGAAGTGGACCTGAGCGTGCTCTACCAACAGGTGAGGGTTGATGCCATTGCATGCATTGAGAAGATTCCCAAGGTGGTGACTGCGGAGACCAGAGAGGTCAGGGCAGGCTGACTCCCCTTTGCTGGAAATCAAAGCCATGGGAGAAGCTGTGGGTCCTAAGTAGGAAGGAATGGACTGTTACTTCCTGTTGGAAACTTGATTTTTAACCTCAGTAAAATGCGAATGCAGCTATAAATGTTCAGATTCTAGACTGAGACTATGCAAGTCAAGGGCTGAAATTGGAGTCAGTATAACATACTAACTCAAGGTAAAGCTTCCACCTGGCTTGACATCTGAACCCGGCTACTCTCAGCTATGTGTCCTTCCACACGTTACCTTCGTGGACCTCGATTTCATCATCTGTGAAATGGGGATGATAACACTCCCTACCCCATGGGTTTATCACTAAGCTTAAGTAGAATAATGCACGTAAAGTGCTTGAACAGTGGCTGACACATGGAAAGCACTTGGTGTTTATATTCAGATTAGTTATTAAATCTAAGTAAACCCTGAAGGTACCACAAACGGAATAGTTTACTTAAGATAGCCTGTCCCCTTTATTCAGATCGAGGCAGACTATAAAAATTCAACTTACATTTAAAATTTTTTGGACGCACAGCTGATACCCTTAGTTAATCAAACATTTTAGGTTAATATTTCCATCCATTTTGTTGCAGTTTCTAAACTATTAATCGACTTCCTCATTATGGTACATAGCCTACTCTACAGAGTTGAGGTAGACATTAAAAGAAGGACTGTGCAGTCAGACTGCCTGGGTTTAGATTTTAACTTTACTATTTACTAGTCTTGTGACCTGGGGCAGTTTACTTTGTCTAAGCCTCGGTTCCTTTGAATAAAGTGGAGCTAATAGTAATACCTACCTCATAGGGCTTAGGGATCAAATGGGATTACACATGTAGAGCGCTTAGGAAGATGCCTAGTGATCTTCAACCAAATGATGATGATGATGATGATGATACACAGTATCTTGTAAGACAAAGGGATTTAAAATGCCTTGGGCTCCTTATCGTACATATCAGTGTTGATAATCGTATAAGTGTTGATTATATAATCCTATAGTGTGTGTACATAATCTATAGAAAGATTTCTCTACGAGCAAGAGATTATGGGTTGGGGGATGTCCATGGGTGAGCTTGTAGGGGGTCTGTGATGCTCCTGAAATTGTAGGCAAGACTTGGGGGTTTGCATGTTTCTATGGGGAAGATCTATGCCTTCATTCATTGCTCTCTGACCTTATAAAGTTTAAGAAGTGTTAGTGTAAGAAATTTGAGGTGGAGCATGAAACTGTTAGTAAGAACAAAATGAAACCCTGGCTGACAGTGACCAGGAATAAAGTCATTTTGTTATCTTGTATAACAAAGAGTCAGAGATGGGTGGTCCCAAGATCAGTGCAGTAGTTCAGAGATGTGATTAGGGGTTAGGGGTTAGATGTGATTAGGATGCTCTGTGTCATCCTTAGATTAATTGCTTTATGGTCCCAGGATAGCTGCCATAGAAACAAGTACTGCATCCTCATATAACCTAACTGAAAACAGAAAGAAACCAGGACGGCCAGGGTGGTATGATAGAGCTTTCATTATTTGTCTCCTTTCTTTTATCAGAGGTTAAAGAAACCCAAAACAAACAAACAAACAAAACAAAAAATCCCCCAGAAGGAATGCTCACAAAACAAGATACCTCCATCCCTGCTTATTCTTTATGTGCCAGAATGCATTCATATTACCGCTTCCAGCCAGAAGGGAGGCCCAGAAAGCAATATCTGGCTTTTTCAGCATCTCTAAGGGAGGTGGGCAAGGGAAAGAGGCAGTGTTGGTTAAAGAACTGTCTAACATCCGTGTACCAAAGAAAATGTGAGAGCTGATGTGCCGCAGAGAGGTCACACAAAGTACTTGAATGTTGAGGGGAGGGACAGTTGTTTGGTAAGAGATGGACAACACCTAGAGAAAGGAGCAGGGGAAACAAGGAGAGCTCTCAGTGCCTTCAAGATGCTTTACCCTAAGCAGACGTCATTCATCAGTGAGTAATATAGAGGAAGTGCCTGGATTCCAAATACATGAGTAGAAAAACTACTGAGGAGTCAGCCAGTTGCTCTTGTTTGCAGCTACTCCTACTGACCCAAATTTGCCCTCCGCCCGTCCTCAGCTGCTGATACTAGCTCTTGGGAGCCGGTCTGTGAGCTCTGCCAGGATGCAGATGCCCATCTCCCTAGCTCTCCCCCAACTCTCCAGATAAGCTGTTCCTGGGGAAGGAGAACAGCACCTACAGTAGTAACAGGTCTAGTAATTAGCAGCAGCCCCAGGGCCTTGCAACACTTCTAAAAGGACAAGGTGATTCATTAAGACCTGTCACTACCCCTGAGAGTTTCCCAGATGGAGAGACATGTGGGGATCTCCAATGCTAATGACGGGGAGGCGTTTAACCTGCAGTTGTTAGAGGGCAACGGATGGGAGATGTGGGACAAAAGCAAAACAGGCGGACATGGAGTCTGCATGTCTGTTGTTGATGGAAGAACCTATTTTTATACATGACCTTGACAAATAAATTGTGCTATTCTGAAGGGCAGGCGGAGAATCCATTGAACTGTGATGGTGCGATCATGTCAAAATAAACATGCAAAATGTGAAAACACTATGCAAAGCCCAAGCCTTGCTCCATCTCCTCAGTGCTTAATCCAGAGGCTCAGGAGTTGGATGAGCATTCTTTTTTCTTTGCATATTTATTGGTAAATAAAAGCTTGTGTTTAATAATGCATTTATCGTGCTGAATCAAAATGCACTAAATTACTATAATAATTATTTTCTCCAATAGAGTGGATGGATACAGTAAGATCAGTGAAGAACTTCTGCCTCCCCCCTGGGAGTTAGGGAGAGCCTCAAAGAGGACATAACTCTTGAACTGATTCAGGGAGGCTGAGTAGCAACCTGCTAGTCTTATGGAGGTAAATGGAGGTAGTGAAGGTATCAGGGCTTTTATGTAGGTATTCCAGGTGGAGAAACAGCACCTAAAGGGCATAAAGTTGTAAAATGCAATGAGCATCTGATATTTTGTTTACTCAGCACTTTTCTCCCCTTCGTCAGAAAAAAAAAATCCCCTTTTCTCCTTCTGGAGATGTTTCTTTACCACCTCAATTGTGTGGTTGGATTGGAGCTAGTATTCAGCTCTAGCTCTGTACATACAATGGACTAGATGCAAATGATGTGTCAGGACCAATCAAAATCTGCCCTGGGATCTTTTTTAAAAAAATTATTTTATTGAAGTATAGTTGATTTACAATCCCTGGGATCTTTTAAGCTGCATCTGGGAGAGAGATTTCAGTCAGCTCATCACTAGGGAGAAACTGAGAGTAAGGTGTGGGATTTGTTGAGGGCTCTGACCCCAGCCATTTGGAAATACTCCTGACCACAAGAGACAGAAACTCAGTTCAAATGAGCTTAGATCAAAGTGGCATTGATTGTAAAATTTCATAAGCATAGTCCCTCTATGTCTCTCATTTCTGTGTTTACCTTTACAAAAGCAGGCTGGATTCTTCCAAATGGTGGAAACCAAGATCAAAAATGATTTCCAGGGCTTCCCTGGTGGCGCAGTGGTTGAGAGTCTGCCTGCCGATGCAGGGGACATGGGTTCGTGCCCCGGTCCGGGACAATCCAACATGCCACGGAGCGGCTGGGCTCGTGAGCCATGGCCGCTGAGCCTGCGCGTCTGGAGCCTGTGCTCCGCAACGGGAGAAGCCACAACAGTGAGAGGCCCACGTACCGGGGGAAAAAAAAAAAAAAAAAAGATTTCCGTATCTCACTTCTCATTGGGGTTGGGGGAAAGGTGGGAGACAGAAAATAAAGCCCAATAAAATTTCATAAATAAGACAGTCTTAAAAAATGTTAGAACAGTGTTTCTCAAACATTGATGTAACTGTAAATCAACTGGAGATTTTCCTATCATGCAGATTTTGACTCGGTAGGTCTGGAATGGTCCTTAAGACTTGCATTTCTAACATGCTCCCATGTGATATGATGCTGCTGGTTCAAAGACCACATTTTGAGTAGCAAAGTGTCAAAGATAATGTTTAAGAATTGAGGAAATATGAAAAGCCGATGCATTATATGGTGGCATGGAAGTGCGGGTAGAAGTGAGTTGTAATTTTCAGCAGGGGGATTGGGAGAGGCCCGTGGAGGTGACATCTGAACAGACTTGAAAAAGGTGATTATATTGACATGATTTAAAAAATATATGTATAATTTTCTGTTTTAAAAAACACCTGTTAGTTAACTATTGCTGCATAACAAACTGCCCCCAGACTTTGCATCTTAGAGCAACAGGCATTGATGATTCCCCGGTTTTGGTAGGTGGCCTTAGCTGGGTGTTCTTGCTCAGGATCTCTTACAAGGCTGCAATCAAGGTGTTGGCCAGAGCTGCTGCATCCATCTCAAGGCTGGCCTGGGATGGATCTGTTTCCAAGCTCACTCTAGTGGCTGTTGGCAGGCCTCCATTCCTCACAGGCTGGTGGCCAGAGGCCTCCTTCAGCTCCTTGCCACGTGGGTCTCCCCATAGGGCTGATAACAAATATGGCAGCTGACTTCCATCAGAGCAAGCAGATGGGAGGGCAAGGGGTGGCCAGCAAGATGGAAGCCAGAGCCTTTCTGTAACCTGATTTATCAAGTGACATCTCATTACTTTTGCTATATTCTAATTACTAGAAATGGGCTACTAGGTCCAGCTCGTACTCAGAGGGGAGGGGGTTACCAAAGGCATGAGTACCATGAGTCAGGGCTTGCTGGGGGCCCTTTTAGCGGCTGCCTACCCCAGCCTGTATTTGCCGACCATCACGAAAACCTGGGTGCCTTTATGCCCTTAAACAGGTCGTTGTTATTGCCAGTTGGTTTAGCAAAGAGGATCATGGGAATTTCTTGGCTCCCAGCAGAAACCAGGATTGGTCCAACTGGTCCTCATCGAGCTAGAGCTGGCTTTGGCCGATCTTTGACTTTGGAGGTGGGTCCAAGCCTGCTTCTTTTTGGAGACATTCGGGCAGAGGCTGGTAGGCCGCCTGTGGGCTTGTGGGCAGCTGAGCTCTGTCTGACCCCCTGGCCATTTTAACGTTGCCAGTAAAATTGCCTGAGGAGCCTGCCAAGGAGACAGATGCTGCTGCTGGAGAAACACCTTCTGTAGCCTGGCATTTGTCCGGTAATTGCTCTCCAAGAGAAAATAAACTCTCCACGTGAGGGGGAAGGTGGATGGCGCCTGACTGTCAAGTAGAGAGATGATTTAGAACAAGTGCTGCAAATAAAATGCCAAAGATTTTATTAAAAAGTGGAAGACGTTTGTATAGATCTAAAGCTAGGCTTTTTAAAAATCTACTGACTCAGGAAATGCTTCTTGTTTTCCAGGCATATACTAGTACACAGTGAATTGAATTATGTGCAAAATGCGTCACCTGTTCCCTCACTCCTGTTCCTTTCTTTTGCAATAGAGAGCACCACTGTTTCCTTCTGGCTTATAGATTCATAATGTAGTAGAAACAGCACTGGCTTAGGACAGGGCAGTAGGCTTGGGTGATGGATTCAACCTGTCGGAGATAACAGGTTTCGTCCTCAGTTTCATCATCTTTAAATTGGGATAGTAAACACTTCTCAGAGTTGTTTTAAAGATTAAGTTAAACAAAATAACACCAGGAGAAGTTCCTTGCCACATAATAAATACTTAATAGATGGTGTTTTTATCAATGCTGTACTTTAAATAACAGTACTAGGAGGAACTTTAAATGTTAAGTCCTTCATCATACATGGGGAAGACCCAGAAGGCTAAGGCATTTTCTACAGATCATGTAACAGTTGTGTCCTACCCACTCACCCATCCATGCATCCACCCATCCAGCCAGTATTTACTGAGGTGTGTGCTCTCTGACACCGCTGTTCTCATTGAAGTGGCTATAAAGACACGAAGACGTCAGGAAAACTGCCTGCCCTCAAGGGGTTAGATGGACAAGAACATTACTGATACATTTTAGATGAAATATCAATAAATACTGTAAAATAGAGGTTGAAATAATAGAGAGTAACTGGTCGGAGGGACATTGGGAGGCTGCTGCAGGTTGGGTGACCTGGGAAAGGCCCCTTTAAAGAGTGGCATCTGAGGGGAGACCTGTATGGTAAGAAGGAACCTAGGAAGCAACAGCAACTGAAAAGAGACCCTGATGTAGAAAGAACAGGAAGACAGCTGGGGTGGTGGGCACTTCCCAGATCAGATGAGAGATTTAGTCATGCCGGGGAAAACACTTCTTAAACACATTGTGAAATTTTTGGTTATAAAGGTAAAGCGGGTTTCCTTAAAAAAAACGATCTCTCAGCAATTTTTAATATACTCATATTCATTATGATTTTTCAAGGGATTGGGGACCATTATATAATGAAGTCTTTTCACAACTGTTTAACCATGGATTCATTCCTTTCTTCCATTGATCTCTCCTTCCTTCCGTCTGTCCGTTCCTTTTTTTATTTTTACTTTTTGTTGTTAAGGTATAGTTGGTTTACAATGTTGTGTTAGTTTCTGGTGTACAGCAAAGTGATTCATATATGTAGATAGATAGATATAGATATATTCTTTTCGGATCTGCCCATTTCTTATTTTTAAAGAGCGTCCTAAGGAATAGAGAGATCTGTGGGAAACCCTGGGGGTCTTCCAGACCCCAGCTTCAGTTTCAGCCCACAGAGCCTGGGACATTGATTTTGTTAAGTGCTCTGATATTTATATTTATTTATATATATATATATATATATATAAATTATTTATACATATGTTTATGTATATAATATATTAATTAATTGATAGCCAATGAAGATAGTTTTGGTAAAGTTTCTCTTTGGAGGGAAAATGTTTCCTTTCAGGTTCATTGTCATTTTTCAGTATGTGCCTCTATTGAATACTGGCCACAGTCCCATAGCTATGGGGATATTCGGAGGAGCTGATAAACAAATAAAGCACACAGGGAGCAAACTCATGCCTCTCTCCTTCCAAAAGGCTCACAGTCTTTGAAGAATGGCTGAGTTACATTTTCTCAGTAATAACAATAATGTAATATTAAGAGCCATTGAGCATCTGCTGGATCCCAGGCATTGTGCTGGATGAATTATAGATTAAACCACTAATGCTCACAACATGTTGAGAGGAAGGTGCCATCAGTTCCGTTTTTCAGTTTAGAAAACCATGGTCAACTTAGCCATTAGAGCAATAGCATGGTGCCTCAGGTCCCACCGTATTTTTAGTAGCCCACGGTAAATGTTTCAATTTCTTTTCAAATCAGAAGAAGGGGATGAACTTTTAGGGTCGAAGGTTACATTTGTTGTTAGACCAACACAGTCGTAGAATGGGATCGTTAACTTTTTTTTTTTTAATGGAGAAACGAAGTCTGTGGGGCCTCAGAAAGTCACAATGTGGGAACCACGTGAGGTTGCAGGAAAGTTGACACTTGCTCAAAGCCATGCGGGGAGAAGGACACAGATGAGCGCAGGCCCAGCCCTGCATTCTTTCCCTCCCATCCTGAGGCCCCCTTCTCAAGTGCTTTACCCCCACTCTTTCTAACTTTTAGCCTAAGTGTCCTTTCCACGGAAACAGTAAGTGCTTGAAAGCTGGGGCTCTGCATCCTTACTTTTATTTTATTTTTATTTATTTTTAAAATAAATTTATTATTTTTGGCTGCGTTGGGTCTTTGTTGCTGTGCGTGGGCTTTCTGTAGTTGGGGCGAGCGGGGGCTACTCTTCATTGCAGTGTGCGGGCTTCTCGTTGCGGTGGCTTCTCTTGTTGCGGAACATGGGCTGTAGGCGTGCGGACTTCAGTAGCTGTGTCTTGCGGGCTCTAGAGCGCAGGCTCAGTAGTTGTGGCATGTGGGCTTAGTTGCTCTGTGGCATGTGGGATCTTCCCGGACCAGGGCTCGAACCCGTGTCCCCTGCATTGGCAGGAGGATTCTTAACCACTGCGCCACCAGGGAAGTCCCTCTGCATCCTTAATTTTAGCACCTCGTCTGCTCTGGGAGAATGAGACAGGGAGGCACAGAACCTTTTTACAGAGGGCTTCATCCCAGGATTCCTGGGCAAAGGCACCAGCCCAGCCGGGGTCGTGATGAGAGGGAGGAGGGTTGAGAGTCGGAATCTACCGGCCCTGCCTTGTTCAAGCAGACAATTCAGTCTTGCAGAAGCGCCCCTGTTCAGTTAGACCGAGTGTGGAACTGGCCTCCTGGAGCCCTTGGCTAAAAAGCAAGTGGAGAAACAGGTGGAAAGCAACAGGGTTGAGGTTTGCACACAGCCCTGCTGCCCACCAGCCACTTTTCTGCCAATTAGAACCTTTGAAAAGTTTGGCCTTTGTTTCCCTGAGCAAGAGTCCAGTGTAAAACGGGGACCAATTTGCATTCGAGGCACAGGGCACTTTCCTCCACTCTCCTATGTAAAATGGAGTTTAAATAAAGCCTTTGGATCATTCTGGATATCACAACAACTACATTTGATCCTGAGTGCATTTGTCCATGCCCTGGTGATGTTCCCTGTGGCATTTAGCTTCTGAGGCCATGATGTCTTTGGTTAAATTTATCATCAAGAAGAGGTCTCTGAATTATTGTAGAAGGTGATTGCTTAGGTAAAAGTATAATATGTCCCCTCTTGGAGCCTCAGTTTCCTAATTGTAAAATGAGAGGCTGAGATGATTTCAGAACTCTTCTAGCTCTGAATTCTATTTTTTGAGCAACTACTAAGTGAAAGACCCCAAATTAAGGGCTAGGGATTTGTTTGGGGGATCAACTGAGATTATGGATGGAAAAAGTGCCATGAAACTCATATTCCCCTTTATTTTAATGGAGAATAACAGCCCTCAGTTACTAGGAAGTACTGTGGACCAGGAATTTTACATACTTTTTGTTCCCCATAATAGTAAAGTTGTGAGATAAATATTAGTATTCATATTTCAGAGATGAGGAATTTAGGCTCCATGAGGTTAAGAAAAAAGTTCAGAACCAGGAATTAAGTCTAAGATTGACTTCACCTCATGGCTGCTGTTATTTTTATCATCGTTATCCTCATGCTATGTGTTGCCTTTGTTTCACAGTCCATTGAGAAGAAAGATGTGTACATATCGACAACACACTGACACAGTCATATCGGGTTAAATTGGCTTGAGTTGGGGTGTCCACTGGTGACCTTTGCCTGGATATAGATTTCTGTTGGGAAAAAAAGTTGTGGGACATTCCAGGGAGAAAAGCAGCCAGAACATGTTCGTTTCTCCTGTGAGTTAAACTGGATCTTGGTATATTGGGAGCAAGGTCCAGTGCCATAAACATGTGCTGATCTGCGTAAATGATTTTCTTTCCTCTTGTTCAGGTGGGTTGGAGGCAGGAAGTCTTCCCTTCAGAGAGAAATAAACCCCATCATTCTAAGACAGCTACAGAGAATTTGATGTCTGTCTGTCTGTCTCTTTTAAAGCTTAGCTTCCTAAGCCTGGGGGACCTAGTTAGCTGCCTCAGTTTCCCAGTGTGATCAGGCTCAGGAAGCCAGACTTACCAATAGAAGCCAGACAGGTTTAGTCTTGCACCCATGGAATGGGGACATCCCCACGTGGGACTGCCCAGCTCTCAGTGTGGGAGAGAACACTTTGTTCCACCGTCCTGCGTGACACACTGAGTCACTAGGACAGCCACAGCCATCAAGAGGCCATATGGCCCTTCCCATGTTGCTTCCAGCCATCATTTTCCTTATGCCATCATAACAAGGACCTCATAGCTGTGGCCTTCAGTGTCACAAAGACCTGTGTTCAGATCCTGGTTCTGACACTGCCTGTGTTTTCTTGAGCAAGAACTGAACTCTCTGTGTCTTAAGTTTCTTACCTGTGACATGGAGATGAAAATATTAAACCCACGTGGCTGCTCTGCAGAGGAAGAGAGATGACACATGGGAGGCTAGTGTTTTGAAATCATCTCACTCTCGTGACAGGAGCAGGATTAGCGGGATACATGAGATGAAGTTATGACTGTTCTCAATTCACGAGGGTTTTCCTTTCCAGCACTGTATGGCTAGTGAATGCAGGGGACACAGGTTCAAGCCCTGGTCCACGAAGATCCCACATGCCATGGAGCAACTAAGCCCATGCGCCACAGCTACCGAGCCTGCGCTCTAGAGCCGGGGAGCCACAACTACTGAGCCCGTGCTCCACAACTACTGAAGCCCCTGCACCTAGAGCCCATGCTCCGCAACAAGAGAAGCCACCACAGTGAGAAGCACGCACAGCTCAAGGAAGACTAGCCCCCGCTCGCCGCAACTAGAGAAAGCCCGCGAGCAGCAACGAAGACCCAACACAGCCAAAAATAAATAAATAAAATAAATAACCTGGGCGTCCCTGGTGGCGCAGTGGTTGAGAGTCTGCCTGCCGATGCAGGGAACACGGGTTCGTGCACTGGTCTGGGAAGATCCCACATGCCGCGGAGTGGCTGGGCCCGTGAGCCAAGGCCACGTACCGCAAAAACAAAACAAAACAAAACAAACTTAAAAAAAAAAAGAATGGTGAAGCCAGAAAAACCCAGCCTGGTGGGCTGCGTTGCTTTTTACTAGACTGTCAGTTGCTTAAGGGCAAGGACCCCATCCTCTCTGCCCCGGTGCCTGGCTCTGGCCTCATTGAGGCCTCACCTTTTACTTCTTTCTCCCTCTCCCCTCTGGTTCACACCAGCTGTTGCTGAAATTCGGCCTCTGTATACTGGTGCTGGATTAGATCTCGGAAACAGAATTTTGGGTGAAGCAGACAGAAAGAGCTTTATTGCTTTGCCAGGCAAAGGGGGCCACAGCAGGCTAATGCCCTCAAGACTGTGTGTTCCCCTCCCAGCTCCCCTGGAGGGGGTAGTGGGAAGTCTTACAGTGTTCAAGGAGCAGGGCGTGGTCAGCTCATGGACATTCTTCTGATTGGTTGGTGGTGAGGTAATAGGGAGTCAACATCATCAACCTTCTGGTTCCAAGAGGTCTGAGGTCTAAGTGCTGTGGGTGGCATACAGTTAACATCTTCCACCTGGTGGGGCTTTCAGTATCTGAAAAATAGCTCAAAGGACATGACTCAGAATATTATCTATAGTCCTTGAGGAGGAACTAAAGGTCCTTGACTTTGTTTAATGTCTAAAGTATTACTATTTTGTCTTGCTTATCTGTTTTTATGTTTTTCTGCATTTTTTCACTTCTCTGGTTACATTTATTCTTTGACTAAAGTTTTTCCACAGACAAAGGGTAGGCAGAGCACATGGGTGGAGGTTTATTCTGAGAAGGCCTCAGAGGGTCCTGCTCGGTTACACAGCCTCTTCACTGCTCTTTCAAGATGCTGGGCATATTTCTGCTGAGGGATTTGGCGCTTGCTGTCCCCTCTGTCTGAAATGCTCTTCCCCCAGGTCTGCGTGGTTTCACCTTTACCTTCTTAAAAGTTGTGCTCAGTGGCACCTCAGTGAGGCCTTCCCTGACTACTCATTGGAGAATGTTCCCCTTTCCAGCACTTCTTATTCCCTCTCCAGCCTTATTTTCCTTCCCAGAGCTTCCCAACATCTGACATATTGCATACAGGCATACCTTGTTTAATTGTGCTTTGCTTTATTGTGCTTCTCAGATACTGCTTTTTTTTTTTTTTTTTTAAATTAAAGGTTTGTGGCCCTGCATTGAGCAATGCGGTACGCGGGCCTCTCACTGTTGTGGCCTCTCCCGCTGCGGAGCACAGGCTCCGGACGCGCAGGCCCAGCGGCCATGGCTCACGGGCCCAGCCGCTCCGCGGCATGTGGGATCCTCCCGGACCGGGGCACGAACTCGTGTCCCCCGCATCGGCAGGCGGACTCTCACGAGCACTGTGCCACCAGGGAAGCCTTCAGATACTGCTTTTTAACAAACTGAAGGTATGTGACAACGCTGCCTTGAGCAAGTCTATCGGTGCCGTTTTCCCGGCAATATTTGCTCACTTCGTGTCTCTGTGTCACATTTTGGTAATTCTTGAAGTTATTTCAAACCTTCTACCAGCAAAAAGATGATGACTCACTGAAGGCTTAGATGATGGTTAGCATTTTTTAGTAATAAAGGGTATTTTAATTAAGATATGTATGTTGTTTTTTCAGACCTAATGGTATTGCACACTAAACAGACTGCATTTTAGTGTAAACATAACTTTTATATGCACTGGGAAACCAAAAAATTCATGTGACTTGCTTTATTGCCATATTTGCTTTATTGAGGTGGTCTGGAACCAAACCTACAACATCTCCGAGGTCTGCCTGCACTTGACTTATACATTTTTGTCTGTCTTCCTTCACTAGGACATAAGCCATGTTACCACAACTGAACAATGCATGGCAAACAGCCTGCAGTCAGTACATTAAACTCTGTTGACTGAATGAGTAAAGAAATATGTTTGGAGTTGGAGGTGGGAGTCGAGCTGTGTTTGAATGCCCCTTGCCCTGATTGGTGTTCATGGCAGAACACTTAGTTTCTTCCCATGTGATCACACCTTGCCAAACCCCTTCTCTGGCAATCACTGAAACTCCTGATTATGATTCCCAGCTGTGAACTTTGCCCTTCCTTCTTTGCGGGGTGGCTCTGGGCTCCCACAAGGTCCCAAGACAGCTGTCTCTTCAGGAGCTGCTTCGCAATCTGATCACATGGGTAATGTAACATTTAATTTAATTTTTTAAAATCTCTGAGTAGAGCTCTTCATTAGAAATTAATTTGCTCAGGTTGTTGGGTGTTATTTGCTTGTAGCATGCTGAGGTTATTTCCCCTGGGTAGGAGATAGTTCCCTGAGCGCTCTCTCTCCTCTGCCTGAAAGGTTCTAGGGAAACAGTTTCTAGAATGTCATCCTGTGAAGCTGAGTTTTGGTAAATTCTGAGCAGAGGGCACCTTCTATAGTGCGGGCAAAAGTCTTACTCTCCTTGAATTCTTTTAAAGGTCTCTTTTATGCTTTTTGAAATGTTTCAAAAACAACTTGTTCCTGGAACCGGAATTTTGTAAAACTGAATGACGTTAGAAATTGTCTCATAATATGAAATCATATGGAAGTTCTCTCTGTAGCTGATGTTACTAATGGTGTACACATTGGACCCTAGTGGTGTCAGAAATGGACTAGGAATCAGGTGACTTGGCTAATTGTTCTGTGTAACTTACTGATTGAGTGACTTCGGCAAACCATTCAACCTCTCTAAGATACAGCTCTTCATTTGAAAAATGAAGACTCTAGGCCATGGTCTTGATGATATCCAAGATCCTTTCTAGCTTTAAAACTCAAGGCTGGAAGCCTAAGGCCTTCCGTTTTAACTTGGATACAGCCACTTCTAGTAAGTGGTAAGTCACCTTCCTCCTCAGAGCCCCAGTTTCTCAGTCTTTCAAATGAGGATCCAGATTTCTAGTTTGTGTTTTTCCAAGGGCATTAAGAGAATTTTATTTGGACACACAAAGGTGAACATACCTTTTAGCTGTAGAATCCTGGTTTTATTAGAAGCAACTTCTTATTTTATTGTGATTTCATGGCACTGTGCCAACAAAATGGATAAAAGGAGGTGAAAAGTCATTGTACATCATACTGACAGTTTTTAAGTGGTACTTTTAAAATATATGGATGTTATGTTTCACTTTCGGATTTTTTTTTTTTTTTTTTTTTTAAATTCCCATCTTAAGTTCTTGACTTCAGCTTGGGGCAGGGGATTCAGACATAGCTTTCATGAAATTTTTCAAAGGAGTATTTAATGTCCCCATTTTCAACCACTGATTTTTTTGTGCGTGTTTCCCCCTGGAATTCCTGAGGGAAGAGATCTTTTCATGCTCCCTCTGATCATATATCCCTTCCAACGTGGACAGATATTAGCTGCTAATACCTGGAGAATCACAAATGTCGAGTGAGTGGCTCTTTGCAGGACCAGCTGGCTGCTTTTTGGAAACTTCCAGTTAATGGGCACCTAATGGAGACTTGCTCACTTTTTAGAGATAAACCTAATTAAAAATCTGGAGTCCTTCATTTACCAATTTGGGTCTTCGAAGCCATTTAATATTAATATTGTTATCTCTATCTTGATCTTTTTATCCCTAATGAGTACTCCTAATTTAGACTGTAAATTTAAACGACTAGAGGCTGAAGTTCCCTCCAGAGAGGGAAAAGGTATCATTTTATTGGGGTCAGTGACCCCACCAGCTTTGGCCCAGATGGCTGTGCAAAGGTACAGAGATTCATCAGACAGGGGAAGGGGTGTGGCCTAGAGTCAGCAAACAAAGAAGGTGTGTCTTACCAGCTGGGGCTGAGAGAGTAGGGATGGGACCAGCTAACCTACTAGCCATACTAGCAAAAAGGTCCTGCCCTGTTACTCTCATCCCACCCTCATCTCCACCCCCACAGTATTAATTTTAACTCTATAGATAATCTACAGGAAAGCATGATGTAGATCTAGGAGTCAAGGTATGAAAAAAAAGATCTTGGAATCCAGAAGACATGGATTCCGGTCCTATTGTCGACACTTCCCGGCTGAGAAACTGCTGACCCATCTCTTCTTATCCAGACATGGCAGAATAGGGACAGCAAAACTCACCTTACTGAGTTGTCATGAAGATGAAATGAGTGTGCGGACAGGAAAGTGCTTGGCAACCGGTGACAGTCGTTAGAAAGGAAGTGTCAGATGCGCTCAGAGAAAAAGGGGAGACCTGAGGGCACCCTCCTAAGAGAAGCTGGAGATCTTTTCCTCTCCCTGTTGCTGTGTTCTGACAAGGCTTGTTGTCTTCCCATCAAATTAAAATGGGAGCCAAGTGCGGAACAGAGGAAGCAAGCTGTTTGGGCCTCAGGCCTCAACCACCACGTGGAGCTCAGGCCAGCTCACCTTTGCTACGCCGCAGAGAAGGCAAAAGGAGTTAATGATGAAGTGTCAGAAAGGCACTTGGAGGTTTTAGAAACAGTCACCCAGGTAACATTACACACACATAACGTCAGCTGTACACAGAACTGCACGGCTGTATTAATCATTTTGTGGGGTTTTTTTTCTTAGTGATAAAGACTTTAACCAGAGTCCATTTAAAAAGCTATTGTTGGATGTACTTGAGGAAACGAGCATAATATTTCTTTTCAAACTTTGTATAAGAGAAGTCTACCCAGCATCCTTGTACTTGGCAGGCAGAAATTCATCTAAACTGCTTTCCAAATTTACCAAGTGCTTGCCTGAATAGACGAGGAGCCTGGGGGTATTTCTCGCAGGAGTGATGAGTTGTGAATCCCAATATGAGATGTGTGTTAAAAAAAAAAAAAAAAAAGAATCTGTTTAAAGAGGGAAAAGAAGTTTCTGACTGTTTGGCAAAACAGGTTATTTTTAAACTGAAGAAAAATAGGATTGTGGGGATTTCAAAGATTTTTGTGATTTTATTTATTCAGCTCTATGTGGGACTTGCTTGCATCTCATTAGCACAGGGGCAGACGGAGATGCAAGAGGAATAGAAGATGGTCTGTGCCTTCAGGTGGCCTTCATGCTCATCAAGGGACAAGATGCAGGTAGATCAGAAAATGACAATGTATGCACAGCAGGCTGGATTTATGGAAACTTTGTGATACTGGGAGACAGATGCACTTGGGTTCTAGATCTGGATCTACCTGGGGCTTGATGTTTCATCAGTTCGGTGCCTCAGTTTCCACTACTACAAACAGAGATAATAATACCTCCCCAGGTTGTAAAGATGAATGAGATGAGGCATGTCGAATGCTTATCACAGAATGTGGCACATAGTAGTATAATCACAAATGCAATTTTATTTTCCTTTCTTTGTTTCTCCCTTCTGTTTCATGCTCTGTCACAAGGCGACATGTAGTCTTTGAAGTTCCTTAGGAATGTTGAAGAATATGGTCTGTGACAGAATATTTTTCATGGTGGAGGAGCTGCCCTTGGACCTTGAGCTGGCTGTCTTCTGCCTGCCCTTCCTGAGAGCACTCTACTCCCCTCCATCCTCCTTTCCTCCCTCCAGGAGGAAGGCTAACCTGGGTGGACTGCACCCATGGGCTTCCTGGCCCCTTGGCCTCTTCTTGGAATTAGCCATTGCTGAGTTCTAGCAGGAGGCTGAAGGGTGGGCGGGAAGCAGAGTGAAGTCTGTGTTTTTTTTTGTTGTTGTTGTTCTGTTGTTTTGTTTTTTGCGGTACGCGGGCCTCTCACTGCTGTGGCCTCTCCCGTTGCGGAGCACAGGCTCCGGACGCACAGGCTCAGCGGCCATGGCTCACGGGGCCCAGCCGCTCCGCGGCACGTGGGATCCTCCCGGACCGGGGCACAAACCCGCGTCCCCTGCATCGGCAGGCGGACCCCCAACCACTGCGCCACCAGGGAAGCCCAAGTCTGTGTGTTTTGATCAGCTTTTAGACTTTCTCTTGGCTGGGTTGCCCTGGGCTTGCTGTATCCTAAACTGAAGGTCACCGCTCCTTTTAAGGCAACTTTTTCTACTGGGTCCCCTCTCAGTTCCAGTCGCCCATCCCTTCTCTCACCCCTCCAAGCCTAGGAGAGGTAACAGTTCTGCTATTCAAGCCCTGGGACCCTGGCCTGTCCTTCAGGGTTTCCCTTCAACACAGCCCACCCTTGGGTACATAATCTCTGTATTAATTCTTGGCAATAATACTATTTTGAGTTTGTCATCTGTTTCCAGATGGGACCTCAAAGAGTGGGCTGAGTTTGATTAGGTGAGGAGGTGTGGCATTGGGTCACCAAGGTGTGCTCTGGGGTCTACGACCTACCTAGTGTGGCCATAGTGTGTATTTCCTGTGAGGAGGGTGGACTGAGCTGTGAGTCTGGGGAGATGTGCTGGACTAGAGCCTGAAAGTCAGGTTAACATATCAGATTTCATATCACAGCAGAAATCCTTCTTGGTAATTGTTTCCTGCTTCGTTTTGACGCATATGTATCAAAAAACTAATATGTATATGGTATGGGAAATAAATGTCAGAAATTTCTCCCTTTTCCTTCCTAAGAGTGATATGCAGATGAAATACAGGGAAGGGAAGGCAACAATATGGAATGAATCTCTCCTGTAGCACCAGGCAATTTGCATATATCATCATATTTATGCTACTCAGCAACCATTAGGGGCAAGGTACCAACTTCCCAGCTTCACAGAGTGGGCATTGAGACCCAGAGACTTCAAGGGACTTGCCAAAGCTCACATAACTGGTACTTAGTGGAGCCATGATTTGAAAACCCAAGGCCAGTCTGTGAGATGGTGACATTCATGATCTTGTGACTTTGCCAGCTGCAAGATATGAAGAGTGATATAGTTAAGGGTTCAGATGCGAGGTACGTATAAGTACACCAGAGTGAGCCTCAGGCTATTTTTTACAGCCCCCCCTTCCAAACCTCACCCCAGGAAGAAGGGGTGTGGCAGTGTAAGGCCATGCACAG
>NW_006789324.1:970482-1026391 GCF_000442215.2 Lipotes vexillifer | reverse complement strand
AGCAGGAATTTCTGCAGGAGGAGTGTCCCTAGAATCTCCGAATCCCAGGGTGAGAGCCAAGAGTCAGTAGTCGTTCCAGATCCTCCGGTGATTCCAATGTGCAGAAAAGCTTGGGAGCCTCTGCCCTGCATTACTCATCACTAAAGGACGGTGCTCCAGGCGAAGGGTGCACATGGTCAGGGAAGCCTTCCCCATGAAGGGGAGCTTGAACTTAGAGTTGAAGACATTTGCAGGGTGTAACAGTGAGGAGGGCATTTCATGGAGAGGTGACAGCTTTCCATGTTGGCGATTTGCTCAGTATTTGCCGAGTGTGATGGAATTTTTAGGTTTCCGCGAGAAGGTTCAAATAAATACATTCACAAATCAGGAAACGACGGGGAAAGAAGAGCTCCTTTGTCCAAGCATCTATCCCCATTTAAAGCTTGAGCAAAACACAGCCCTGTGGTTATCACTGTTATGGATGGATTTTGTGAGGGAGATAATTGTGGAAATTGGGTTGCTTCCTGTCAAGTGCAGATCCTTTTGTGGAGGAAATTTGAGCTATCTGTGTATCCCATTTTACAGTAATTGAGATTGCACTAGCAAATCATTAGCGAAGCAAAGGACGTTGATGGGCTTTCTATTTTTTTTCCAAAGGAAGGTGGAAAAAAATTTGATGTTTGAGAAGAGAGAGAAGAATTAAAATGGGATGTCAGTGATGGGAGAGAGCATGCCTGTCTCCTGGCTCTCTGGCCAGGGAGAGGGTGGCATCTGGGCCAAGACCTCCCTTGAGTGGGACCAACAGGAGGGGCTGTTGCAGGTGCCCTTGTGATTAGGACAGGCACTGGGATGTGGACCTCCTTGGGATGAGCCACCACCCAGGGCCACTCTGGGAACCAGGCAGCATGGGGACATCTGTTGCTTACTCGCCCAGCTTGCCACTGACAGATGTTGGCCTGTGTGGTTCTCTTTCCCACTGTCACCTTTGAAGATAATGAAATGCAGCTTGTGGAAAGGAGAGTCAATAATGGCAGTATATATTTTAGGTAAATCAGCAGGTGAAGCTGCCAAATGTGATGTTTATTTATTTAAAATCCCCTTCACTGGGAGGGCCTCATTAAATACTTGTCTTTTCTTCCTGCGAGACCCCAGGGAACAGCAACAGTTCCAGGTTACTCAGACACATCGTGGAGGGAACTGGGATGATAGCAGAGGGCGTTCAGTCTCCAAGAGCAAACAGACAGCATGCCCCGCCTTGTCGTGTGGCTAGTGGGGTTAAAATGAGGACAGGCATCGGCTAAAAAGCCAGGTGATGAGGGAGGTGCCATTTTAGGACTAGTGCTGGGGAACAGGTAAGAAGGCCACCTGAGGCCAGCCCCCATCCTTGGGAAACTGTAGCAGCCACCAGGCCTTGATTCATCTCTCTCTGTACCTCCCCCATGTAGCCCAGTGTCTGCTGTGTACAGAGTAGGCACTTAGAAATGTATGTAGAATTGATTTGGTTTACAGAATCTGTAATTTAACAGCTGTGTGCTGAAGGAGTTGGGGATATTTGCTTTTTTACTATTTCTTCCTGCAAATTCATTTATCTAGGACATCTTTGGAAAGAAAACTTGAAGAGCATAAGCTTTTAAACTCAGTAGCTCTGCTGTTGCAAGCAGTCTCCCAGTTGGACCGCCAATATCACTGGTTTCCAGCCCTGGGGTGATTGCTCGGTTGCCATCATCTTTAAAGAACCTGAAATATATCAGCCACTGCCCTGTTCAATCACTGCGGTGGTCGCCTGTCACCTGCTAATAGTCACCATCCACGGGCGAATCATATTTGAAGTTTGCACCTAGCAGCAGCGTATGAATTTTTAGGTATAAATTTATATACATATTTGTATGGAAACACAAAAGACCCAGAATAGCCAAAGCAATCTTGAGAACGAAAAATGGAGCTGGAGGAGTCAGGCTCCCTGACTTCAGACTATATTACAAAGCTACAGTAATCAAGACAGTATGGTACTGGCACAAAAACAGAAATAGAGATCAATGGAACAGGATAGAAAGCCCAGAGGTAAACCCACGCACATTTGGTCACCTTATCTTTGATAAAGGAGGCAAGAATATACAGTGGAGAAAAGACAGCCTCTTCAATAAGTGGTGCTGGGAAAACTGGACGGGTACATGTAACAGAATGAAATTAGAACACTTCCTAACACCATACACAAAAATAAACTCAAAATGGATTAAGGACTTACATGTAAGGCCAGACACTATCAAACTCTTAGAGGAAAACATAGGCAGGACACTCTATGACATAAATCACAGCAAGAACCTTTTTGACCCACCTCCTACAGATATGGAAATAAAAACAAAAATAAACATGGGACCTAATGAAGCTTAAAAGCTTTTGCACAGCAAAGGAAACCATAAACAAGACCAAAAGACAACCCTCAGAATGGGAGAAAATACTTGCAAATGAAGCAGCTGCCAAAGGATTAATCTCCAAGATTTACAAGCAGCTCATGCAGCTCAATAACAAAAAAACAAACAACCCAATCCAAAAATGGGCAGAAGACCTGAATAGCCATTTCTCCAAAGAAGATATACAGATTGCCAACAAACACATGAAAGAATGCTCAACATCATTAATCATTAGAGAAATGCAAATCAAAACTACAATGAGATATCATCTCACACCGGTCAGAATGGCCATCATCAAAAAATCTAGAAATGCTAAATGCTGCAGAGGGTGTGGAGAAAAGGGAACCCTCTTGCACTGTTGGTAGGAATGTAAAGTGATACAGCCACTATGGAGAACAGTATGGAGGTTCCTTAAAAAACTACAAATAGAACTGCTATACACCCCAGCAATCCCACTACTGGGCATACCCTGAGAAAACCATAATTCAGAAAGAGTCATGTACCAAAATGTTCATTGCATCTATTTACATACAATAGCCCGGAGATGGAAACAACCTAAGTGCCCATCGTCGGATGAATGGATAAAGAAGATGTGGCACATATATACAATGGAATATTACTCAGCCATAAAAAGAAACGAAATTGAGATATTTGTAGTGAGGTGGATGGACCTAGAGTCTGTCATACAGAGTGAAGTAAGTCAGAAAGAGAAGAACAAATACCGTATGCTAACACATATATGTGGAATCAAAGCAAAAAAAAAGTCATGAAGAACCTAGGGGTAAGATGGGAATAAAGACACAGACCTACTAGAGAATGGACTTGAGGATATGGGGAGGGGGAAGGGTAAGCTGTGACAAAGTGAGAGAGTGGCATGGACATATATACACTACCAAACATAAAACAGATCGCTAGTGGGAAGCAGCCGCATAGCACAGGGAGATCAGCTCGGTGGTTTGTGACCACCTAGAGGGGTGGGATAGGGAGGGTGGGAGGGAGAGAGACGCAAGAGGGAAGAGATATGGGAACATATGTTTATGTATAACTGAGTCACTTTCTTATAAAGCAGAAACTAACACACCATTGTAAAGCAATTATACTCCAATAAAGATGTTCAAAAAAATTTATATACATGTGCTACTGTGAATCTGCATGTTAAAGTAATAAACTATCTCCTATTTTTTTAGTTTGTAAGTAGATATTACAGAGGTTGATGTCTTCACTCCAGTGGATTTTCTTCAGTAGGAACTACAGGATGCTCATTTTATAGATGAAGTTGAGGCTCAGACTGGTTTAGTAGCTCGAGTGCCTAAAGTTACGTAAGCAGTCAGTGGGAGAGTCAGGCATGATTCCAACCCAGCCCCTCAGCTTATTGCTTGAGGTTCTGCCATTTACTGACACATTTTTGTAAAATCAGAGGTGAAGATTTTAGAACGTTGGGTAGAAGTGGGGCTCCAAGTACTGAAAATGCTAATGGAATTATTTTAAGCTTATATACATTTTTTTCTGATACTCTATTAGTTTATGTAATGAGGTTTCATGGTGCAATAAATACTCAGTGAAACTGTGTGATCCATTAGTTAAATGAAAGGTTCCTAAGTATGCCGTACTGCTGTCACATAAATTCCTTTAATATTGCTGAAATCTGCTTCTGACTTTTGTGAGCTTTGAGTTTGATTAAAGAAACTCATTCTGTTCCTCCTGTTATCACCTTACTGAGGGCTGACAGATACCTGAGCAATAACAGTGCCTGCCTTCTGGAGCGTAGCATTTTATTTTCCCTAGAGTACTTTCACATAGCTTTCATTTATTCCTGTTCATTTAATCCCATGAATTATAGCCAGCATTATCCCATTTTACAGATGAGTAAACTGATGGACCATGTAGGTTTTTTTTTTTTTAACATCTTTATTGGAGTATAATAGCTTTACAATGGTGTGTTAGTTTCTGCTTTATAACAAGGTGAATCAGTTATACATATACATATGTTGCCATATCTCTTCCCTCTTGCGTCTCCCTCCCTCCCAGCCTCCCTATCCCACCCCTCTAGGTGGTCACAAAGCACCGAGCTGATCTCCCTGTGCTATGCGGCTGCTTCCCACTAGCGATCTGTTTTATGTTTGGTAGTGTATATATGTCCATGCCACTCTCTCACTTTGTCACAGCTTACCCTTCCCCCTCCCCATATCCTCAAGTCCATTCTCTAGTAGGTCTGTGTCTTTATTCCCATCTTACCCCTAGGTTCTTCATGACTTTTTTTTTGCTTTGATTCCACATATATGTGTTAGCATACGGTATTTGTTCTTCTCTTTCAGACTTACTTCACTCTGTATGACAGACTCTAGGTCCATCCATCTCACTACAAATAACTCAATTTCGTTTCTTTTAATGGCTGAGTAATACTCCATTGTATATATGTGCCGTATCTTCTTTATCAGTTCATCTGTTGATGGACACTTAGGTTGCTTCGATGTCCTGGATATTGTAAATAGAGCTGCAATGAACATTTTGGTACAAGACTCTTTTTGAATTATGGTTTTCTCAGGGTATATGCCCAGTAGTGGGATTGCTGGGGCGTATGGTAGTTCTATTTGTAGTTTTTTAAGGAACCTCCATACTGTTCTCCATAGTGGCTGTATCAGTTTACATTCCTACCAACAGTGCAAGAGGGTTCCCTTTTCTCCACACCCTCTGCAGCATTTAGCATTTCTAGATTTTTTGATGATGGCCATTCTGACCGGTGTGAGATGATATCTCATTGTAGTTTTGATTTGCATTTCTCTAGTGATTAATGATGTTGAGCATTCTTTCATGTGTTTGTTGGCAATCTGTATATCTTCTTTGGAGAAATGGCTATTCAGGTCTTCTGCCCATTTTTGGATTGGGTTGTTTGTTTTTTTGTTATTGAGCTGCATGTAAATCTTGGAGATTAATCCTTTGTCAGTTGCTTCATTTGCAAGTATTTTCTCCCTTTCTGAGGGTTGTCTTTTGGTCTTGTTTATGGTTTCCTTTGCTGTGCAAAAGCTTTGAAGTTTCATTAGGTCCCATTTGTTTATTTTTGCTTTTATTTCCATATCTGTAGGAGGTGGGTCAAAAAGGTTCTTGCTGTGATTTATGTCATAGAGTGTCCTGCCTATGTTTTCCTCTAAGAGTTTGATAGTGTCTGGCCTTACATTTAGGTATTTAATCCATTTTAAGTTTATTTTTGTGTATGGTGTTAGGGAGTGTTCTAATTTCATACTTTTACATGTACCCGTCCAGTTTTCCCAGCACCACTTATTGAAGAGGCTGTCTTTTCTCCACTGTATATTCTTGCCTCCTTTATCAAAGATAAGGTGACCAAATGTGCGTGGGTTTACCTCTGGGCTTTCTATCCTGTTCCATTGATCTCTATTTCTGTTTTTGTGCCAGTACCATACTGTTTTGATTACTCTAGCTTTGTAGTATAGTCTGAAGTCCCATGTAGGTTTTTTAATTCTAGATTTGCCCTAGAGATGCCAAACCACCAGATAGCTGTATAGTAAGATTCCAGTTATTTATTTTTGAATTTATTTAAAAGAAAAGAAAAAGCATGCCTCTTCAAAGAGCATTTAAAATGACTTGAGTCTCATTGTTTTGACCCTATTCAAAAGTATTACTGCTATTATACTTTAGTGTTGTATTCTCAGCATAAGTTAAGGGACATTGAAAATTCCCTGTTGGATTTTCTATAGAGACAGTGCTGATGTTAATGTCCATGGGACCACACAGCATTGGTTTTATGAAAGCCTATAGGCCCTTTTCATTCTGTTTCTGGTTTAAGGTTATTTGAGCATGGACTTTGTGGAACCTGTAACTGATCATATTTCCTTTTATGCCTTAGCCTCTAGCAATCTCATATATTTACATCCTATCTTCTGTAACCGTACAGATTTAACTTGGTGGCCTATCATTGCTTCTGCCTCTACCTTCATTTCCAATCCTTTGTTCACCATTCAGTTCAGTTTTCCTCATTCATTAATTTTATCCTGTTCTCGAGAATGACTTACTATAAAATTTTCTATAAGCTGCCTGAATTCTTTTTATTTTTTTCATAATGTCAGGTGGACTTAACCGACGAGCAACACAATGAATGTGAGCTCTCAGGCCAAGAGACGTTTCCTTCTTATGTGATTTTTCTTTCCTTTCTTGAAACACACAGTTGTGGCAAAACAGTTTTGATTGTGTCTGTAGTGAGGTTGTTAATCTGTCAACTTTGTGGCCTTTAGAGTTTTAAAGCCAGGGATATGTTCTATCAATATAGTATTATTCTGGAAGGGTTTGGTCAAAGCAAGTGATGGCCCTGCATTTGCTGTGAGGATGGTGGTATTTTAACAGTAGAGAGAGAGATGTAGTATCTTCAAATATCATTCTGGTAAAGTTTCTGTAGCACTTGCACTTCTGACACCCTTGGCAGAATTGAGTAAGTGTTGCCATTGGGCTCTAGCGAAACCTTTCTCTTTCCTTTTTTCTTGTTCCTGAAAAGAACAGATGTACAGAATGAGCAAATTTTAGGCAGTTCCCAAATGGGCTAGATCAGATCAGTTAGCCCTTGACATATTAAAAAAAAAAAACGGAAAAAGGGTTGACAGGTTAAAGTCATAGTCCCAGGGATGCAGAGGGAGATGGTCCAAGAAAGGCCGACTTTGGCTATGTAATTAAAGGAGTTTGCAGTGATCTGTGGGGCCAGTAGGTGAAAAGTCCTGGGACGGGGTTGGGGGGCAGTTCCTGGCATGGAGGCAGAGTCTGGAGGGGAAGTCAAGAGTTCAGTAAGAAACAGACCTGCTCGAAAGAAACAACGTTGGTCCAGAGACAGAGACTTGTGTCAAGTCAAGCATTCTGGGGAGATACAGGATGAAGTTGGAATCTATAATAAGAACTGACAGCCATAAACTGATTTTAAACGCAAGTAGCCTTGGGAATTAGAAAGCATGCCATCTAGGGAGCTGCAGTGGGTCTGAACTTTTTAAAAGAAAAGTGAGACCAGAATTGGCTTTGTTGCATCTCTTTGTGTGTTAGGGTCTGAGCTAGGCTTTAAAAAAATTTTTTTGTTAAATTTGGAAATAATTTCACAATTACAGAAAAACGTAAAAGAATAAGAATATACAAAAAATACTATGCCTTTTACTTAGATTCACCTATTGCTACTGTTTTATCCATTTGCTTTATCATTTGTGTATTCTCTCTCTCTGTGTATATGCATGGATACACACACACATATGCTGCATATACATATATATATGTATATGATTTGTTTTTTCTGAATCATTTGAATGGTGCATGTAGCTTAGCCCTTTATACCTAAATATTGGGTGTGTACTCCCTAAGAACAGGTATTTTCTCTTACATAGCCATCGGAAAGTTATCAAATAAATTTAACTTTGAAATAATATTTTTTTTTTTTTTTTTTTTGCTGTATGCAGGCCTCTCACTGTTGTGGCCTCTCCCGTTGCGGAGCACAGGCTCCGGACGCGCAGGCCCAGCGGCCATGGCTCACGGGCCCAGCCGCTCCGCGGCACGTGGGATCCTCCCAGACCGGGGCACGAACCCGTGTCCCCTGCATCGGCAGGCGGACTCTCAACCACTGCGCCACCTGGGAAGCCCTGAAATAATATTTTAACCTAATTTGCCATCCATATTCAAATTTGTCAGTTGGCTCACTCATTTCTTTTGTAGCATTTCTTTTCTCACTAGTAAAGGAGGATCTGGTACAAGCATTGCGTTTAGTTGTTGTACCTGCTTTGTTTCTTTTTTTTTTTGCCTCTCACTGTTGTGGCCTCTCCCGTTGCGGAGCACAGGCTTCGGACGCGCAGGCTCAGCGGCCATGGCTCACGGGCCCAGCCGCTCCGCGGCATGTGGGATCTTCCCAGACCGGGGCACGAACCCGCGTCCCCTGCATCGGCAGGTGGACTCTCAACCACTGCGCCACCGGGGAAGCCCTGTTTTGTTTCTTTTAATCTAAAGTATTTCCACAGCCCGTCTGTGTCTTTGGTTATAACATTTTTGAAGAATAGACTTTCTCCACATTTTTATATGCATGTTTTGATTAGATTCCTGGCCAGGATGCTGCATGATAATGATGTGGTCTTCTTGGGGTATCACCGGATATTCATTTGCTCGTCTTTGCTAATGTTAATTTTGATAACCTAATTGAGGTGTTGGTTCAGTGTCTCCATCGTATGATCACAAATTTTCCCCTTGCAACTACAAATAGCAAGTGAGAAGACACTTTAAGACCTACGAACGGCTTCCTTCTCATCGAAAAATTTCCCTGGATTTAGCATTTATTGATGATTCTTGTCTGGCTAAGCTTTACTCTGATGGCTGCAAAATGTGATTTTATACTCTAGCACTTTCTCTGTATTTACCAGATAGTATCTGTTCTACTGTCAACAAGACAGCCTTCCCTTCTTCCCCCACTTGTTTATCTGTCTGTTTTCAGTATGGGTTCCCATTTTTTCAGTGGTTTATTATTTATTTACCTTCCTTAAATTACATTGGTGTTTAAGCTGTTGCAGAATTGGCCAGTGAGAGCTCCTCCAAGGTGGCGTCTGTATCCTTGTGACTTGCCCCTATCATTGGTGCTGGCTTTGAGTACTTCATTACTTTCTGGAACAACAAGATATGTCGGGCTCATCTTATACCTGCCCCAGCTCTGGAATCACCCACTTCTCCAAGAAACCCTGGGTCCTTTTACTGAGGAGTGGTAGTAGAAACCAAAATCTAGGTATTTATGTGTCATGTTGTCATTGGGTTATCTTTGCTCCTTGACCTGTTCAGTGGACAGGGCTGCGAAGTCATATGCATATAAACACACGTATACACATACTCATATACAGATGCATGTATATTTTATAAACCACAAATTTACCCAGAAATCTCCAATTTCCAGTCTGTCCCACAGTTCTCTTTCCTGCCCTCCCCCTTTGCGTATTTTAATGTCTCTTCTTGAATAGTGAGAATCTTGGCTTCCAAGAACATTAAAGAATTTACTTCCTTGTCCAATCTTATAATACATCTAAAATAGTTTTATAATTGCTTTGCCCATAGCACTACCCAAAAAAGCCTACTAAAAAGAGTTTGAGGTTTGTTTTTAGCTCCCCCTGCCCCAATCCTGTTCAAGACCGAGTGTAAACGGTCAAATTGTGTTCGTAAGCTGTTCGTATTTGTTCTTTTTCTCCCACCCTTTCAGTGATTGTGCTTATGATGCGCCTCTGAAATACAATTGGATTCATTTGTTTCCATCCACTTGCAGTTTTAGCATTTCCCCCACTTCCTATCCCTGTTAGCTTAATTTTACTTTCTTCAGATATGTAGAGCATGAATAGGCTTCCAAATTTGGAAATTAAACAAAAAGCTATACTCTGATAAGTATCACCTCTGCCTTGTCCCTCTACCTGGTCAGTCCATCATTCTACGACCCAGGATCTCCCCAAGTAGAAAAACAGCTTCATTGTGTTCAGGTGTGTTTGTGTTGTTTCTTTTTGTAAAGATAAGCAGTTAAGTCTCCGCCTTTCTTACATGAAACTAGCATGCTGTAGGTTGAGCTAGGCTTCCAAAGTGCCCAAATTTCATTGATCTTCCAAATCTTACACACTTGGTGGTGGTCTTCCTATTTTACTGATGTGGAAGCTAAGACCCCTGGTCCGTACTGTTGCAGACCTTTTTGCCTTGTTGATAAATGGCCTGTTTTCAGTGCTTTCTAGTTTGAATGAAGCTGATTAAGACGCCCTAAATTACGAATCGTCAGGTAGTAGCACATACATCCATAAAATTGCTGCCACTGAAACCCAAAGTCTTGTTTCTGGGAAGTCTGCCTCTTCATCTGGTTGTTAAGGCTGGATTGTCCCTTTAGCCTGGAATTTCAGTGTCCTTAGCATATCACAAGGCTTAAATCAGGGTGTGGCACCTGGCGGGGAGAGTTGTTTCTGACTTTTTGTTTTTTCTTTTTAAAATTGAGGTGAAATTCACATAACATAAAATTATCCTTTTTAATATGTATAATTCAGTGGTATTTATTATATTCATGATGTTGTTCAACCATCACCACCATCTACTTCCAGAACATTTTCATCTCCTCCAGAGGAGACCCTGTAACCATTAAAGAGTCATTCCCCCTCCCTGGCTTCCCCCAGCACCTGAAAACCACTGATCTGCTTTCTATCTCTCTGGATTTATTTATTTTGGGTATTTTGGAGGTAAATGGAATCACACACTGAGTGTCCTTGTGTGTTCAACTTCTTTCACTTGGCATGCTGTTTGCCAGGTTCATCCACCTTGTAGCATGTATCAATCCTTCATTCCATTTTATGGTTGAATAATATTCCATTGTATGGTTACACCACATTTTGTTTATCCATTCCCCAGCTAATGGGCCTCCAGGGGGATTGTGAGTGAAGTTGGGGAGAAGAGAGGCTTGTACCCTGCCTTGTGCTGTGCTGCCTACTAGCCACATGACCATGAACGAGCTACACAACTGGCTTGTGCCTCCCTTTCCTCATTTGTCAAATGAACATAATAATAATACCTAACTCTTCAAGTGACTGAAGGATTGGCTGAGATAATATGTGAAAAGTTCATAGTATAGTGCCTGGCAAATAATGGGCCTTCATAAACATTAGCTGTTTTACCATAGGATCGTCTGAGTGTGAGTGGGGAGGAGAGAGAACACAGATGTGCGTTATAGTAGGTGTTTTACCGTGCACTTGTTCTGTTGCAGCTGCTCAAACCTTTGTGCTTTGTTTAAAAAGGAAAAGGCCTATCTGTTTTCTCTGCTTTGTGGTTTGGTGTTTTTGCCCCTCCCCCACTCCCTACCCCCCACCCCGCCCCCCATCACTGAACATGGGATTTTACATTTAGAAGCAGTTCAGTAGACAGAATGTCTGTAGTGGAATGTTACATAATTCACTTTTAGATTTGAAGAGCTCATTATAAAAAACCTGACACACTTCAGGAATATTAAATTACTGCAGATTGTGTGGAGCAAAGAAACATTATTGAAGCATTTCAGAATTCTAGGCGAGCCTGAATTTAACTGATAGGGTTTCACAGCTTTTACTGGGGAAAAATGATTTGAGTTGTCACATGGTTTCTGGCCCTAGAGGACTTTAATCTCCTTAATTACAAAGAAACGAATTTCCCTCAACCTCTGGCTTTTGGAAAATTAAAGGGGATGCCAGGGTCCTGGCTGCGGAATGTTCTCTCCGTACTGTAGCCTCCTTATGCAAGTTTTTATTAGAGATGATGCTGGTTTCCTTTCTTTATTGATATGGGGATGTACTTCAGGAATTCACAAGTAATGCTTATAACACTTGAACACAATCACATTTTGTGAAACAAGTGACACTGAAGCTGCCCGCAGAATAGGGAGAAGTTCTGTATTGTGGCTTACAAAGTCGAAGGAAAGAAAATGGCCCAAATCCAATCGAGTTTTATACATCGACTTTAAGAGTGCTTGAAATGGTGTAGAACCCATATTTCAGTTCATTTCGATGTTTATGGATTAGGTACCTACTGTGTGCAAGACCAGCATCATGGAAATATCTTAGCTTCTACTATTTCCTACAATTTGTCCGTAGAAAGCAGACTTAACCTGCCTTAGTTTCCTTCTCTGTGAAAGGAGGATAATAATATGAGGCTGTGTTGTGACCTTGTATTCCTGTGCTTGTAACACAGGAAACTATTAGGGCCTAATATTTATTAAGTGCTTGCCAGGAGATGTGCCCAGACACCCTTCCAAGCATGTTACATGTGTGATCACAATTTCCACAGCCACTCCATGAAGTTGATACTGTTATCCCCATTGTAAAGGTATAGAAACTGAGGCAAAGAGGGGTTGCGTAGCTTCCTCAGTATCACATTGCTTGTAAATGGCTCAAGCTATGAAGTTGGCCAAGAATCAGATCATAACACAAGTAAGGAGAGATTCTGTTGCCCAGTCCAAGCTCATACTGCTCGCTGCACAACAGGCCAATAAATTGAGAGATGAGGTGTTGGGGCAAGGGATAGTGACTTTATTTGGAAAGCCAGCAGAGCAAGAAGATGGTGGACTAATGTCCCAAAGAACCATCTTCTCTGAGTTAGAATTCAGGCTTCCTTTATACTAAAGGGGGAGGGGGTGTGGCTGGTTGTTACAGACTTCTGGGTGTTTTAATCCTTTGTTCTTGCAGCTGTCCAGTGTAACTCAGGTCACCATGTTCCTGTAAACCTCCAACAAGGCAAATGTTATTCTCTGTTGTGCAACTTTTTATCTCTGTTTGAATGGAAAAGTGTTATACCTTTAAAGGTCCGAGCCTTGAGAATGGCCTATCCTGTATATTTCAGGCTAAGACAACATTCTTAGCTTGTAGCAAAAGCAATAGAGTACAAAGGTTAAAGTAAGAGAAACAGATCCAATATGGAGTCAGATTTGTTCTTCCATATTACAGTTCCATTTAATGGAGGGATCAGAAAACCTTTCTGCCTAAGATACCTCTTTGAACTGAACCTTGAGAATGTCAGCAGAATTGAAAAGAAAAATTCCATAGCAAGGTAACAGCACAAGGGAGAATTGGGAAGATGGGAAAGTGTATCACCTCCCTACTAGACTTAATGGGTCCTTTTTAAATTTTGGTTGTTAATTTCAAGCCTCCTTGGACGTGCTGGTCCTTCTGCCTGAGACAACCATTTATTCATTTATTACACATGCATTTATTGAGTACCCGTTGGTCCTTTCCCTTATCATCCATGTGACAGAGGCATCATTCTTCAAGATCAGACCGTGGAGGGCTTCTTCTCTGTGAAGCTTTATTGACTCTTTCAAGCAAAGGTGAAAGCTTGCTCCTTTGTAACCCAGTATATGCCCATTTTTGGTCTGTTTTCATTCTGGTCACATGTATTGCAATCCCCTACATGACTGACACCTCTGCTAGACTGAATTTCTTTGAGGACAGGAATCAGGCTTTGACTCTGTACTCTCGGCCTGCATGGTTGTGCTGTACACGTCTATGGACATGAATGAGCCAGCACTTGCACCTGGCCTATTGTAGGTTCTTAGTAGATATTTATTGCAATGAAATGACTAGTGTTATTAATAAAATTAATTATCTCTTTATATGACCAAGTTTTGTGACTCTGTCATCTCTCATGGAATGTTGTCTTTTGAGGGCAAGAGGTTAGGAAGCGGGTGAGGGCTTAGTGGCATGGTGCAGATAGATGGCACAAAAGTGGCCGGAAAAGTTCGCATTTTCAACATATGGTTTCATGGACCCCATTCTAGGAAGATAATTTTCCATTTTCTTTAGTTGTAGCCTTAGATCCTCTAGTTTAAGTACCTTCATTCAGGGCCAATGTCCTCCTAAAAAATAGTTTGTAAAACAGTTTGTTAAAAGCAAACAAAGGAAGCAGATATCTTTGGATAAGGTGTGGGTTTCCCCATATTTAAGCCTTACCACAATTTAATATGGCTTTTATATTAGCCTTTCTAGTTAAGCCATCTTTAATTGGCATGATCAAGAGATTTTGGTCATTATTCTTTTTGAGCTGAAACTGGTGTTCAAGGTCAGCCTTTTCAGATGAAAAGGTTCTAGATCTGTGGCGTGAGCTAAGAATTGGCTGCACAGTTTGAAGATCCATTTCCAGTAGCTTTATTTTAATATTCTTTAAAAATGGATAACTCCTGAAATGTTTATTTTCAACTGAACTCTCCCATATAACTATCAGAGAGACGGTCGCTGGGAAAGATTGTTGCCTTGACACTGGGAACACTTTCATTCAATTTAAATGAAATCAAATGAGATAACGTATGTGAAGCAGGAGCTGAGGGCATAGGATATAGTAAATGTATAGTAAATACTGGCTGTAATTGAAGTGGTATTATTATCATTATTATCTCTTCCCAGCACAGTGTCTCAACTTAATAGTACCTAGTAGTGTGCAAGGCATATTTATTAAAGAAAGAAGGGATGAAATGTGTGTCTGCCTGCCTCTTTCCTTTCCTTTTCCTCCCCACGTTAAATGCTTGTCTGCTCTTATAGCTGCGGGAAAAGCTGACATAAAAATGGGCTCGCTGGAAAGTTTCTCGGCCCCATTTGTCACCTTACCCTTGGAGCCCAGTTTTATGTCAACTCCACGTTCCCTCTGATGCCTGCCAGTGAGGGACAGACCACAGGTCACTTCCCTATGATCTGCTTTAGCTGCCAAAGCTCTAGTCAAGCTTGGCTGACGTATGGGTGCCTCGTTGTTGGAAATGTCTCCATGGGGCTGCTCAGGAAATATGCCTGTGCTGTATTTTCTGGGTGGCATCTAGTGCTTGACAATAAGAAACATGGAAAATAAAGAACTGAGTTTTGCTTCTCTTGAAAATCCAGTTTTAGAGATCTGTTTTGCATTACCTATTGTGAGTTTTGCGGATAAGGCCTCTAATTCTCTTTGTTGTATGGAACCCTGTTGATGGCTTAGTGAAACCATGTGAACAGTTTATACGTGGAGACCAAGGTTTTCCTGTTTCTGTATGTTTGACAGTTCCTTTTTGCCCTCCTAATTTCTAACTTCACCAGGGTGGTGATTCTGAATGTTCTCTTCCCTTGATTTGCAGCGCTCGAAAGGAGTGAATGAAATGTGCAGCTCGGGGTGTCATTTCTGAAGGGAGGAGTCGTTTTCTTGGAGAGGAGTCCTCAATGAGCCTGGCCGAGGCCCGGGATCTGTGTGAAGTGGACTAAGGATTTAGTAGGATGTCAACTGAGACAGAACTTCAAGTAGCTGTGAAAACCAGCGCCAAGAAAGATTCCAGAAAGAAAGGTAGGGCTCAATCTGTTCCTTTCCTAATGGCTACCTATTGAACAGGAATGAGTTTTTTTTTTGTCTCTGGAACGGTATTTGGTACTATCTTTGTGATTGCATGTATTTTTAACTAATCACCAAGATTATTTGGTGGTGTTTGTACTCACAGTATCATATTTTTTTTTTTTTTTCTTGCGTTACGCGGGCCTCTCACTGTTGTGGCCTCTCCCATTTGCGGAGCACAGGCTCCGGACGCGCAGGCCCAGCGGCCATGGCTCACGGGCCCAGCCGCTCCGCGGCACGTGGGATCCTCCCGAAACGGGGCACGAACCCGCGTCTCCCGCATCGGCAGGCGGACTCTCAAGCACTGCGCCACCAGGGAAGCCCTCACAGTATCATATTTTAATGGCTCGTCCTTATTCTCTGGGTAAAATCCAAAGTTCTTTTCATAATATGCAAACAAAGCCCTTCTTGACCTGATTTCTACCCATCCCTCCAGCAACATCTCTGCCCAAATCTGCGCTGCATCCCCACCCAACCCTGTTTGCCCTCCAGGCATTCTGTGTCTTGTAGTTCACCTTTGCATATACCGGTGATTCTCAAACTCCAGCCACACAGAAATCACCTAGAAGGCTTGTTACAACACAGATTGCTGGGCCTCGTCCCCAGAGTGTTTGGTTCACTAGCTCTGGGGTGGGGCCCAAGATGTGTTTATAACAGGTTCTCAGATGATGCTGATGCTGGTGGTCCAGAGACCAGACTTTGAGAACCCCTGGACTGTCACTTCAGCCTGAAATACTTTTGTTGCTCTCCACTTTTTCTTAACACTGACTCCTACTTATTCTTCAGATTTGAGCTTAGTGGGGCCTCCTGGAGGGCCTTTCCTTACTCCCCAAATTGGGTTATTTGCTTTTGTTTGTTTTGTTTCATTAGCACTTTGTTAGTAGCTCACTTTCTTAGAAGCACCCTGTTTTTTTTTCCCCTTTGTCAGCTATACTATACAGTCCTTCAGAGCTGGATCCCTTGTTCACCCTTTTAACTCCCAACAATTGGAAAGTGTTTGACACAGAGGAGGCGCATAGGTATTTGGTAGAGAAGACTGGCATGCATAGTGTGATAATAAAATAATTCTATCACTGTTCACGATTTTTGGAAAATTTGTTCCTATGGCTTTATGACCAAGTCTTTCATTACGTTTGTCTCCTTGTTGGAATTAGATGTAAGCAACTTGTTGCTCTGTGTGTGGGTGTGTGTGTGTCTATGTGTGGTGTGTGGTGTGTGTTTTCTCCCTGTGGTTTCAGTTCTTTCCCTCCCCTGTCTTTAAAACTGCGTGGAAGAGGATTAATACAACTCTCTTTCAGGTCTTGAAATCTGTCAGTATGGGCCTGCAAACAGGATGCCATTGGTTGCTTTGTATAGGCAGTGATTTGTTTGAGACGTTGCTGTGCCTGCCCAGTCATGTCTTCTGATGGCATTTGTCTGATACTCCATAGGAAGCAAGGGACATAAATGTAATACATATGCAGCTCTTGGACAGCCAGAACCCCAGGAAGGACTATAAATTTTGCTTTAGATGTTGATATGAAGCACAAATATTTTGGAAGCAGTCTATTTTATCCCCTGAAACCTAATGTAAACCTTGTTTTTTATGCGTCATGGACTAAGAATAATAGAAGGAAGGCACGTGTGTGAGAGAACAGGTCTTGGCAGAACTGCTACATGGGGGGAAAAAAAAAAGATTGCAGAGCCCAGTATGTACTAGAATTCAAATACTTTTTTCACTGGAAACTGACAAGTTATATTTTTGCTTCAAATTTAACCTTTCCAATGAACTTGTGCTCTTGAATGCTTAATGTATTAAAAATTGTACTTAGTGCGTATCTTTTCATTCTTAATTTTAACATGCAAAACCAGAAGCATTCTAAAGAGACGATTCAGATTTTTCAGAACATTGGCTTAGTTGAGAACTTGGAATGGGACTGTGAAGGTGACTTTCACGTCCTTAGCAGCTCTAAAATCAGCACGGCACCTATGCAAGGAGTGTCCTCTAGTGAGTGGCTAATACCATAACGTCTGGGCAGGCAGACCTGGGTTCAGATTCTGGCTATATCACTTCCTAACTGTGTGACCTCAGAATGTTACTTCACCTCTCTGAGCCTCGTTTCCTTTCCCATAAAATGCAGATGTAATATTACAGAGCTCAAAGGCTCACTAGGAAGATTAATTGAAATAAGGCAAATGTAACAGTATAGAACTTGGCATATGTTAAAAACTCTACAAAGTTTACATGTGTTCCTCTTCCTCACCCCCCTTCCCCCTCCTTCTCTTCTCCTTACTTCTTCTCATCCCCTTCATTCCCTGTCATCTTTCTCCATCTTTCCCACCTCTCCCTTCTTTGTCCTATTTCTCTTCTCCCTTTTTCACTCCATCCTCCTGCTCTTCCTCATCTTCATCAGAATCATCACATTGTTTTCTCTTACCTAAGGGGATCTTAAAAAGTATACAGCTGATTTGTCCCCGAGCAAGATTTTACAATTGTTTGTGATTATGCAACAGTGACAGATAGTAGTTTTTCTTGATACCCTTGTCTGGACCAAGGCAGCAGGAAATCACACACGTACGTTAAGAAGAGAGAATGAGAATGTGCTGGTAACAGGATTAATTCATTTCCTGTTCTTTAGTTTTGGCTATGGGATAGTAAGTATTCCATTAAACAAATGTTGCTAACTGGGTGAAAATAAGTAGAACTTTGAAAGGAAACGAGCAGTTTATATATCCATCTTGAATCTTGAATTCAATAGTCTTACTAAACTCTTTCGCTAATACTTTCTCTAACCCCTCTTTGATTTTCTGTTGAGGCAATATGTAACCTCATAAGTAAGTTTCTGGCTTCCTCTTCAATCCTTAAGTACTTGTTCTTTTTCTTTATCTTATTCCGTTGGTTGGCTCTGTCAATATAATATCTAGTAGAGAGTAGGTATCCTTAACTTTTACTTAAATTAATGGAAATGCCTTAAGTTACCTGTAAGTGTGATATTTAAGTATTTACTAAATATTCTTTATTAGTTTGCCTTCATTTCTCATTTCTAGGAATTATTTTTTTTTAAATCCTGAATTTTCATGTTGAATTTTATCATATGCTTCTTCTATATTTATTTCAATGATTATACGTGTATTTTCTCTTTTAGTTTAAAATCATGTGTTTCACTGATAGATTTTCTGATCTTCATTTCTGTTTGTGGTGTCTTATTTTCTATACCCTGTGGATTTAATTTGATATTTTACTTAGTATCTTTCTATCTATATTCATCAGCTCGATTGGTATATATGTTTCTTTTCTTGAACAATCCTTGTGCCTGATATAGGTCAAAGTTGATAACCTCATATAATGATTTTGGTGGTAAGGAAATAATAACTTTAGGCTTCTTTATGAAAAAATATGAATTTTTTAGTAATTTTATTAGACTTTTAAGAAGTTATATATGCTTATTACTGAAAATTAGAAAAGACAAGGTAAGCATGCATAATCCTAAAAATTAAAAATAACTTTTATTGGGCTTCCCTGGTGGCGCAGTGGTTGAGAGTCCGCCTGCCGATGCAGGGGACGCGGGTTCGTGCCCCGGTCTGGGAAGATCCCACATGCCGCGGAGCGGCTGAGCCCGTGAGCCATGGCCGCTGAGGCTGCGCGTCCGGAGCCTGCGCTCCGCAACGGGAGAGGCCACAGCAGGGAGAGGCCCGTGTACTGCAAAAAAAACCCCAAACTTTTACTAACATTCTAAGTTACTTCCTTCTGGACTGACTTTCCAGGATAATATGAGATTACACTGTTCATACAATTTTACAGACATTCTGTCATAAATACATTTCTCATATTACTACCTGATATTACAGTATAGTAGTGTTTTCTTCTCTTGGCAAGATTTAGGTGGTTCCTGGGGCAGATATTTTATTTCCGAAAAAAAATACCTGACAATGTAAGGCATCTTTCATGAAAAAGAGTGGCAAAAAGAAAGTTAAGAAGCCCTTTATAATTCCTCACAAGCCTGTCACTCCAGTTCTTTAACCCAGGCTGTTGAAAGCAAGTCAGACAGCTTCAAAAACAAGTCACACAGGAGCATATTTCACCACAAAATGAGTTTCTAGACAGGCCAAGTATGAGATGTAACTAGAGTACTCACAATTCAAATAAGGAGGGGATGAAAGTAGTGAGAAATAAAGTTGTTTTCTTCATTTCATTTTTATTGGATTGTGTCGCTCACTACACATACAGCTTGTCAGACGGCACCTATGCTAGGAGTGGAATTTGATGGAGGACTGGAGGAAGGGAATGTGTATTTTCAGGTTCGGTACCTGCCATCGAAGGGAGATCAGTTGACACAACCTGTGGTAATCCTGGCATTAGGACACCCAGTAGAAGACCGTGGTAGAGGAACGGGTCCCAGGACGAGCAGACACAGACATTTCTGGGGATAGTGCCTGGAGTGTTTCAGGCAGTGCCATCTGGCAGCTTGGTGTCATGGAAAGAGCACTAACTTTGGAGTCAGACAGACCTGGTTTTTAATTTCTAACTCTTGTTCTTATGTGCTGTGTAACCAGAGATGGGTTATTTAGCCTCTTTGACCCTTGTCTTTTAAGGGTGTGTGATTGTGTGTGTGTGTGTGTGTGTGTGTGTGTGTGTGTGTGTGTGTGGTATATTACTACTCTGCTTGTTATCAGAAAGGCGAGCGAGATTACCTTGGGTAAAGGACCAGCTTGGGATCTGCAGCATGGCAGTGATGTGGTTAACGTTAGCTTTTGTGTCCTCTTCCTTCTGAGATCGTGGTTCAGTATTTTCTCCTTATTTTCTAGAAATACCTGGAAATAAACTTATTCACTTTCCTTATACTTATATTAGAACTCAGTGAACAAAAACGACAAGACACCAACAGTCTTTCCTCCCAGAAAGACTGGGCTCCAAGAATCAAGGCCCTGATGGAATCCAGAAGTTGGTGGTCACATGGCGGACACCTTAGCTCTGGAGCCACGTTGAACTGAGTTTGAACCCTGGCTGTGTGCCTCAGTAGCTGTGCAAACGTTGGGGAGGTTTCTTAGGAAATTCTGGTCAATTGTGGTAAGGAATTGTTTCAGGAATCCCATGTTCAGGGTCCTGATCCCTCAACTGGTCAGTGAGCCCTGGGAGGGAACTCTGTTAATAATCACTGGCTTACCACTTAGGAGCTGATAAACTGCTATCGTATTTATTATCCCATTGGGGCGTTAGGACCCTGAGACATTAATTTTTCAAAAAACCGTTTTACCAGGCCTTCAGTGCAGAGAGAGCTGCCTTTTCATTGCTTCTGTCTGCTGCTTTTATCCTGCAGGGGAAGCAGACTTGGGGTCATCGAGACCTTGCATTTGGATTCATAAGCCAGGTCCCCACCCTCTAGTTGTTCACCTTCAGGCAAGTCACTTCCACACCTTGAGCTTTAGTTTCCGCAGGCACCCAGTGGTTGTACAACTTATATTTGCTCAGCCAAATTTGGAATGTAGGATAGGCATTAATAAGCAATTATTTTGTCTACAAATGTTTATCCAGCCCCAGCCCGGAGCCCTGCGGGAGCTCCGTGTTCTGCTGGGGAGAGAAACACCAGGGAAGGAGATTCTGACTTCAGCCAGTCCATAGAGTCCAAGAATTTCCATCTGAGGGGAGGCCCTTCTGATTTGTGTAGGTCTCATCCTTCCTGAAAAAAATTTTTTTTTCCACTTGGCTACTTTTATTCATTTTAGTGAATAAAATTCATGTTAATTTATTCTGTGACCACTCATATATTGTATGTTTTGTTTTTACTCCAAATTTATTAATTAAAATCTTACTTTTTTTATCATAAGAAAGAAGACTCTTATAGAAACTCTTTTCACTGACCCAAAGCAAGTGGATTTTCAACTTAATAAATACAAGTAACACGATACTCTGAATGTCTGCATACATTGGAACATGAATAGCTTCTTTAGAAGTACTAAAAGGTTAGAAGGAATTAGTGTTTTGGGGGCTAGAAGAGCCTCTTTTTCAAGATGAGTTCTTAAGAGAAGAATGACTTGCCTACGGTCATTCAGTTGGTTAGTGGTAGAGCCAGAGCTGGAACCCAGCAATGACTCTCTGGATGGTGTTGCTTGAGCTTATAGGTTCTCAACAACTTACCTTTTTCGGATTAAGCTCGTGGTGTGTTTGCTCCATCTTCTTTACGTTGAAGACTCCTGGAAGAGCTCACGCTTTAGAATCGATAGACTGAAGTTTGCGTCAAGGCTCAGCACATTTTCTACGGGTGTATCTCAGGCTAGCTACTTAATCTTTCCAAGCCTCAGATCCTTCATCTGTAAAATGGAGGTAATGGGACCTATCTCAAAGTGTTGTAATGAGCACTACATGAGTCAAAATTATCAAACAGCTAACACAGTTCTCTGTACACAGACTCGAGAGAAGGAAATTTTCCCTTTGCCCTCTGGCCCCCCAGCTGCCTACCTGAAAGGCAGCACTTTTCTTAGTGCCAGAGGATATAAAGAAGGGTAGAAGGTACCCTATTCTCCAGAGGTGCATGGGGTAGTCAGGCAGTGACAAAAAAGTACTGGTCCATCTTCAAAAGGATGCTTGTTCCAAGAATAACTGGGAAGGTGGACAGGAAATACAAAGGAAGGTGGACCACGTTGTCAAGCTACATTCATTAATAACCATCATTTATTGCATGCTTCCTGCATGCTAGCCATTTTAGATAAATTGTCCCTAATGAGCCCAAATCTTACATCGCCCATGAAACACATAAGAAAATAACGTCCAAGAGACTTGCCCCAGGTCACATGGCTTGTCTGCGTGGGCTGGAAAGCACTACGTTTGTCCGATGTGAAAGCTGGTGCCCTCTTACCTGAATGCATGCTGTGGGTTTGCCCTGTGCCTTGACGGGGGTGTTGGGAAATGTGAAAAGGGCCTATACTCTTCTTAGGGGGTGTGGGCATGGAAACAGATCAGCCGCCTCATGTAAATTTATGGCACTGTTCTGTCTTGTCAGGGTTTTGGATCTTGGTAAGCTGATGGCTCTCCACTGACTCTGTGGTTTGCAGGCTTTGGAAATTCAAGATCAAGGACTTAATAGCAAGACAACATAAATTTCTCTGGAGTTGGTCCATGAAACTCTTGGGCTGAAGGGTTTGAGAGTGAGGGAATACCGTTTTGGGTCTAGAAGTCTAGTTTTTATGGAAAGACTGACCTGCCGGATCACGTTACCTGTGGTGGGGAGAGACTTCTTTATTCTCCACGAGCACGTGGCCTTGAACTTATTACAGAACACCTCGCTCCTTGCGGTCGTTCCCTGAAGACAAGCTCGCTTCTGGTTTCATTGGTGACTTCGTTCTAAGTAGTTTCCTTCCAAGAAGTCAGGCCTACTTCAAACCCTCCCGCACACCCCCTCTCCTCCTTGAACATATTTCGTAGCGCCAGCAGCACGCCGCAGAGGGCAACCCAGCAAGCCAGCCTTCTGAGATCTGGTCCCGGCCGCTCCTTCTGTCCCTTTGCCTCTCCGCACCCTGACCCACCCTGAGCTCGGGTCCCGGGCCGCACCTCCGCGACTTTGGTGTGTGCCGCTCCCTCACTTGGGTCGTGTTTCTCACCCTGTTCACTGGGCTGCCTCCAGCTCACCCCTCAGAACCCAGCAGCCATTTGACAGAGACTTCATCCTTGACCATTTGAGCTTCCGAGTGCCCTCGATGAATTAATTAATAATATTAGCCCCTGCAACCTCCTAAATAGCTCTCAAAGCACTCATGCTCTCTCTCCCTGCTGCCCCTCTCCTCAAGATAGTCCAGGCTACCTTCGTCTGTCATCCAGATCATTCTAGCACCCTCCTGAGCAGTCCTCAGGTTTTCGGAATCATCAGTCTCCAAGCTGTCCCTGACGCTGCTCACTAATGGGAAGATCCGATCAGGTCCAACCTTTGCTTCAGACTCTTCGGTGAACGGGCCCCACTGCCCTCAGGATAAAGTCCACATGGCTTATCGGGGCTTCAAGGGGGCCCTGCCTGGTCTGACCCCTCCTTATCTTTCCAGTCACATCCCTCACTGCTCTTCCAGAATATGATACTCCACTCCCTGACTCAACTGAATTAATTTCGTTCCCCTGATCCTGCCATGTTGTTTTTCACATTTGGAATTTTGCAAATGTTTTTTCTTCTTCCAGGAATAGTACTTAAAAAAAAAAGAAATCTCTTCAAAGCCAACTCCAATTTTGCTTTACTTTCAAGTTAGATATTACTTTCCCCAGAAATGCTCTGGGGACCTATTGCAACCCAACCAACGTGATCCCCAGCTGTGGTCATGACCAGTCTGTGTGCTCTCAAAGCACCTCACTTTGCCCATCTTAATACATTATTTTATTGATAATTATCTTTTTTTTGTTCCTCTTTATCACTCTAGACTGGGAGCTCTGTGAGTGCAGGGGCTGTATCTGGCTTCACTTTTAGCACTAAGCACAATGTTGGAAGATGTAGGTGTGCAGCCATATTTGTTGAATGAATAAGTGAATGAATGAACTTATGACTGAAAAAGCCTCACGTGACTGGATTGTGAGGGCTCCTGTAGCACCCTGCACTTAATTCAAACATCACACCTGCCACATTTTTCCTATACTTTCTGCTTATTTCTCTGTGTCTGCCAATAACTATGAGTTCCCAGCACAGCACTCGGAACATGGTAGGTATTCAGTAAATGCTTGTTGAATTAATTATCATAAAGTGTGAGGGAGAATGATTTGCACAAGCAGAAAGGAAATTTAAAACCACAAACATCTCCCCTAGGGGCTGGCTCTAGAGATTCTTATTACGTGGCACTGAAAATTCCTCCCGTTCAGTGAGCTATCTCTCCTTTTGCAATGTGTGTCCAGTCACATCTGGCGCTATAATTCAGCGCGATGTGGGCCATACTGGTAGTAAGAGCTATAAGATTTGCCATATTAGCTCATCCCACTGCTTCATTAAGCTCAGTGTGCTGCCCCTGGCCGTGGCTGGGCTTGAATTTTGATGTTTGGAAGAGCAAAGCCCTTCATATTAGCCCTCCGAGTCCTGTGAGTCAGGTAAGGGTACACTCCTTCCCAGCGTCCTAGAGTCATCTTTGCAGATAATCAGTAAGTGGCCCAGAGCTTGGGGTTTTTATTATTCCAAGTGGGTTTGCTGTGAGCAAAGGTCCCAGGTATTTGGGGATGTCAGCAACCCCCTCCTATTGCAACACAGCTTCTGGGATGGTCAGAATACATGTCACAGGATTGCACGTTTCTGCCCCGTCCATCAAGAGAGCACCCATAGGTCAAAGGCAGAGGAGAGGGTGGAGTGGAGATGTCTCATTTAAGCTTGAAAACAACCGCTAGGTGAGCATTCCCATTTTTCGCGAGCAGCAGCTGAGGCTCAGATTGGTGAACAGCTTACCTGAGGCCACACAGCATGTGACAAGTTAGGGACCCATTTGCACCTAGATCTCTCTGACCCCAGAGCCTGTCCCCGTGCTTAACACTGGACTAAGCTGCTCCCTATTGAATGGGTGTCCTCTTATTAATTACCAAGTGATACTTACACTGAAAGACATCTCTCTGCGGATTCCAGTAGCCGCGCCATTAGGTTGAGGTGGCCTCGGCAGCAGAAAGGAATAACGGCAGACCATGTGGTGGAGGCAGAAGGGGAGTTAGAAAAGCACAGGAGCCCTAACTCTTCACCCCTCATGACTGTGGTGTGTGGGAGGTTGCCACACACAAGGGCTCCGGAGGCTGGGAAGGAAACAATTCCCTTTCTTAAGGAGGGTGCCAGTTAGTCCAGACTTTCCAGATGTTTTCCAGTCTTTACAGAGGTCAAGCTGAGGGGAATTTGAAGGATTTTGACTGTGTATAAATCGAAATGCATGTTTAGATCTGAATTTGGAGCAGGCACTCTGATTTTGCAAATGCCCCAAATCTGTGAATAGTATCATCAGCTCAGCTTACCTCCCAGTGGGCATCTCCACATCAGAAATAATAGCGAGGACGCTGGTGACGAAGGTAGCTACTCTCTGTCTGCAGTTACAAAATACCAGGCAATGTATTCAACCCTTGATATGTATTTTCTCACGCAGACCAACCCTTTGAGGTAGATCCTTATTTGAAATCTCACGTTTACAGGTGAAAAAACAGAAATCGGAGAGGCCAGACGGAGTGAATGCTGTAACCTCAGACTCGATGCTCTGAAGAGCCCTGTGGTTCCGTCTTCCCCATCCAGTCAGCAGATGTTATCGGGTTGGCCAAAAAGTTCGTTCGGGGTTTTCATAAGACGTTATGGAAAACCCCAAACGAACTTTTTGGCCAACCAAATACATGTGTCTTATATGCTCCTGGCACATTCTGCACGCAGTGACCTGCTTGGCCCTCCCTGAGCATGCGTGAGTTTCTTTCAGCTCTCCTTTCAACCTGGAAAAGGTCCCCTTCTCTCTTGTCTGCCTGTCAAGTTTCATCTGATCCTCTGAGAGCCAGCTAGATGGCACTTCCCTGAAGCTTTTCCTTAGCGTCTTCATGCATGGAATTCAACCTTCCTTTCCCTGTGATTCTCAGCATACTATTTAAAAAAGTGTTTTTTAATTCAGATGAAGCTCTCCTTTCTTTCTTCCATCTGTTAGGATTGCACTTATAGGCTTCTCTTCCTTCCTGGATTGATGGCGGGGACTGTGTTTGGGCATCATTTTATCCTCTCAAAGCTGGGAGGAGAATTTATTAAAGAGCTCCCAGTGAGGAAAATGGAAAATGACCTTAATTCCATGACTACTCAGTGCAGGCAGAGAATACAATGAGAATGCAAGAGATTTATGAGGTCGGTAATACTCCCATTTTGCAGATGAAGAAACATACTAAGGTAAGTTCACAGTTTGTTCATGGTTACCCATCATGTAAATGGAAGCAGGAATTTTATTTATTTATTTGTTTAGGCTGCGTTGGGTCTTCGTTGCGGTGTGTGGGCTTCTCGTTGCAGAGCATGGGCTCTAGGTGCGTAGGTTTCAGTAGTTGTGGCACGCGGGTTTCAGTAGTTGTGGCACGCAGCCTCAGTAGTCGTGGCGCATGGGCTTCGTTGCTCCGCGGCGTGTGGGACCTTCCTGGACCAGGGCTTGAACCCACGTCTCCTGCATTGGAAGGTGGATTCCCAACCACTGTGCTACCAGGGAGGTCCCTGGAAGAGCAGGAATTTCAAACTCAGATCTAAATGATCCAAAGCACAGGCTCGTTTTGCTGTATTCTGCGTTTTTCCAGTAGTGGCTGTTGAATAAAACCACAGTGAAAGCTCATTTCCTACAGGTCTGGTTCCTCTTGCATACTACTGGCAATATATGCCACTTTTACTTTTATAAAGAGTTTCTGTATCAGTATTAGAGGTTCACTTCCTTCCAGTTGGGGACTGTGGTCGCTTGAGTCTTGCAGCCTTCCCTGGCTGGCGCTACTGCTCTAGGGAAAACGTGCATATTCCGATTGTTAAACTAGAGGCAAGAAAAGCCACGCAGGCACTCGCGTTGGAAGAAGCCCAGCAAATGATGAATAGCAGACCTAAATCTTAAATCTTATCGTGTATTTCAAGGATGATGTACGGGACTGTTGGAAACTGCCTTTGACAAATGTGCCCAGGAAGGGGAATTATCTCCAACAGTGAAAAATGTTCTTATTATGTGATCCTAAAAAGGATCAGGACCCCTGTCATTGGGCAAATGATCATCCCCATGTCCTTTATTAACAGCAATATGGAAGTGTGTGCTAAAGACGACGGACATGGCACTGATGCTGTGATGGATAGCCATGAGTGCTGGAGTCAGGCTGGACTTAGGAAAGGTAGCTTGATGCATGATAGCAGATGGGAAATGTGTAACTCTCTCAGGTCGCTTTTAGCCCTTGCTTCCCGAGGCTCTGCATGACTTGTTCCTGCTATCTTAGCCGAGTACCCAGTGGCTTTTGGTCAGGCTGAGGCTGCGATTAAACAGTAGAAGGGATATAAGTTTGTAGGAAATGAAATCATTTCCATAGGGAGAAGAAAATGGTGCACCAGGCATGTCACATATTTAATCTCATTTTCTTTTCACGTTTCACATGGATGTATAGAAACCTGGAGTCATAGAGATTCAGTAGCCTGCCCAAGGCTAGAAGCCAGCAGAGTGAGGGTTTGAACCTGAGCAGTCTGATCTCCAATTCCATGTGCTTTGTAGACCATAGTAGCTTTTTTTTTTGTGCGGTACATGGGCCTCTCACAGTTGTGGCCTCTCCCGTTGCGGAACACAGACTCCGGACACACAGGCCCAGCGGCCATGGCTCACGGGCCCAGCCGCTCCACGGCATGTGGGATCTTCCCGGACCGGGGCACGAACCCGTGTCCCCTGCATCGGCAGGCGGACTCTCAACCACTGCGCCACCAGGGAAGCCCCCATAGTAGCTTTTAATAAATAACCTACTGGCTGGAGTTCAAAATAGTAGAAGTAGAAATAGCTGAATGCAGTGCGTATGTGAAGGTGCCTCTACTGCAGCTTTTAGCACAGCGTAGATGTTCAAGAAACGCTAGTCAAATCAAGAATCGCCAACACTGATTTGGTCAGGGGGCTGTGCGATGATTGTGGAGTTCTTTGAGTGCCTTCCTTTCTCCCCTCCTTCCCTTCCCTTTCCTACCTTCTTTACTTCATTCCATTTGTGAACTTCTTCTAAAGCCACACAGAGTGCTGGCCACGGAAGAAGATTGTTAACAAGTCCTGGGCTTAAAGAACTTAAAATCTAATATGAAAGACAACCGAGAAGCAATTATAGTTCATTGCAGTAAGTTAAAATCCCAGAGCAGAGATAACCAAGTTTCCAAGGACTTCCCAGGGGTTGTGAGATTTAAAAGACTCTTGGAGTTCAGATTTCTTTTTCTCGTTCAATGGATGCTTTGCGAAATATCTATTATTATAGACATTGTCTACCTATTAGATTTAAATCCCAGTTGTGAAAAATAAATCCTACCCTGTCTTCCAGTGAACGGAAGGCCAGCAGATCAGACATCTCGCCGGGCAGCAACTTGCTGCCCCCTCTTCTTGAGTAAAAGCTCCTTCAAGATATATACAAATTTTATTCATTTCCTGTTATGCCTAGGACCAGGCACATAGTATGTGCTCATTAAGCATGTGTTGAACAATAGAGCAGGCTGTATTAGAGAGGTAATTCTTTGGCCTTTGGCCTACATTATCCTAGAACCAGTCATTTATATCCCATTAGTTTTCCTTTGATGTTTTAAAATAATGATTACCGTAGCTTCTCCTCTTGCCCTCAGAGTTATAGATTGCAAATAGATTTTGTGTAATTTGCCAATGCCAGTCGATTTTAACAGCTGCCTCGGGCACTGTTTAGAGGATTCTGAAGTCATATCCTGGCTTTGAGTGAGAACAGTTAAGACTCTGGTGTATTTCCTTTCAATCTTTTATTTTTTTCTGCAAATATATACACAAATATACGCACAAAAGCATGCAAACACATACATTCTAGTTTGGTCCTCCTGCATATTTAATTCTCACTAAACCTTACAATTTAAGCTGTTCCATGTCATTATAAACTTTTTACAATCATCATTTACAAAAATGCCAAGTGATCTCATTTTCTTTAGCTTTTAGTCACGAAACACCTCCTCCAACTCTTCTGTCATTGTTGCCATTTTTCAGTGGTCCATTCCCAGCTTTGCCAAATCTTCCTGAAGCTGGGGCATACAGAATTGCTTTCAGTAGCTGATGATTCATTTCTGTTTTCCTCCTTGAACCAATGCAGTGTTTGTCTTTTGTATTTTGTGGCCGGGGGAAGATGCTAACTCGTTTCCTGCAGCGAGAGGAAAGCGAGACTTTGGGATGGGCTTCCCTTTGTGGGAGGGCCACCAGGGGGGGCCGCCATCCTGGTACAGCCTTGGAGTTGAGCTTTGCCAATGGATGGCTCCGAGCTCCGGTGCTTTTTGCCGCTCAAATCTTTTAACCTCAGCTTATCAACTTTAATACATTGTCCCGGTGCCTTGATTTTTTGGTTCATCTATTTTAATGTGATGAAATGTAAAAACCAAGCTCAGCCTTGTCCCCTCACAATGACTTTAGGGTTTTCCAGCTGATAACCTAGCCTTCGTCTGTTAAGGATTTGAATTTTAAACAGTCAAAAATACATTTTCCTGGTATCTGTCATCAAGTGATATGGGCAACTATTTAGTTCTGGTCGTCTTTCCTATTCTTGGTAGATTTATTTTCTCTTTTTAGAATTCTCCCATTGCCCTCTCTGTCTGGGAGACTGGAGATGTCATTTAAACCTTGCTTATTAGGATTCCATTATTTGTCTCTCATATACAGTCAGCTAAATCAAAAAGTCAGACAGTGTTTTTAAATTGCAAATTTAAATGACAGTTTATAGACCAGGTCTACTGGAAATGTTCTGTCCTTGGCATGCATCATTGTTTGTGTGTATATAGTTTTATGCTCTCTCTTTTTATCTTCTTGAGAGCACAGCACACATATCCATCAGGAGGATCAGAACTGCTTGCAGTCAAACAAAAAATGCAACGAAGATCTTGAAAGGAAATGAAGACAAACAAACACCCTATACCAGAGCTTAGTTAAACATTAGTTCTCTTCCTCCACCTTCCCCTCCTCTGCCTCTAAAAGAGGAAACTTGCATTAGTCACTTTTTTTTTAAAGTATTGAAGCTCACGGTTTAGATTCAGAGAAAGTAAACATTTGCCCAGGGCCTGAAATATGCCAGATACTGTTATCTCAGTTAATCTGCATGATAAACCAATGATCCTGACACTGTTATTAATAATACTGTGATAGCGAATGTTTATTGAGCACTTACTACATACCGGGCACTATTCTATGTTTTACTTGTCACAGCTCATTCAAGATAATAATAGGTTGCTTTCTTTTTTAAAAAATATTTATTTAATTTATTTATTTTTGGCTGTGTTGGGTCTTCGCTGCTGCGCATGGAGCTTTCTCTAGTTGTAGCGAGTGGAGGCTGCTCTTCGTTCTGGTGCACGGGCTTCTCATTGTGGTGGCTTCTCTTTGTTGCGGAGCACAGGCTCTAGGCACACAGGCTTCAGTAGTTGTGGCGTGTGGGCTCAGTAGTTGTGGTGCATGGGCTTAGTTGCTCCCCGGCATGTGGGATCTTCCCGGGCCAGGGCTCAAACCCGTGTCCCCTGCATTGGCAGGCGGATTCTTAACCACGGCGCCGCAAGGGAAGCCCATAGGTTGCTTTCTAAAAGGGGAAACTGACATTCATGGGAGGCAGCTTGCTCAGAGCCCAAAGCTGAGTGAGGGATATAGCTCCCACTTCCGAATTAGAACTCTGCCCACCACACTAGCTTCTATTTTTATTTTTAGTAAAGAAAATTTATTTCAGTAAGAAAATTGGGGACCTATTTAGTATCTCTGTTTTATAAGAATAACAGGCTGAAAAGTCGTCTCACTATGCCTTGCTGAGTTTTAATTTTGAGCAGATTGCGTTAGAAGGGGTGGCTTTAAACCTTGATATCATCTTCTTTTATCGGTCCATTTTCTCTGGGATCAGAGTAGATTGGCAAAGCATTATGATCTTCCATTTCAAAGCTGAAGGATTTTCCATCTTGATGGGGGAAATCATCCTAAAATGCTGCCGAAGCCAGCTGCGGAGGTTGGTACACTTCAGAAAATGCCCAGGGTACCCAGTAACTTCAGTGATGAAAATCAGTAGAGTACGAGTTGCATCAGGAGGGTACACCTTTAACACATGGTCCCAGCTTATCTGTTGCTTCAGGCGTTTTCATTTGCAACAGGAGCCTCAAGTTCTTCCTTTCTGCCTCTGCTCACCAGACTCCAATTTCAACAGCAGCTGTCGGAGTCAAGAGCTTGTAGGATTCCAATCAGATATGGGAGGTGAGGACATGGGGTGATGAAGAGATTTCTTTGTGCCTGGGAGAAAAAATGGGGAGGGAGCCACAAGAGCCTAGGGGAGCCATAAGACCATAATGCAGGTTTGACCCTGAGTGAAAGCAAGAGGGAAGGAAGGAAGAAAGGATGGGTGGAAGCATCTTAGACATCCACAAGGTCTTTGTAGAGTCCTTGAACCAAAGTCACTCATCAGAGGAGTCCTGTGTCTCCTGGGAATGGGCCTGCCAGAGTATCCCTGCCCTGCTCTGTCTTTGGCTGGGAACAGCTTGTGGGAAGCATAGTCTTGGTGTAGATGGATTTCTTTTTTTTTTTTTTTTTTTCCAATTTTTATTTTATATTGGAGTATAGTTGATTTATGATGTCGTCTTAGTTTCAGGTGTACAGCAAAGTGATTCAGTTATGCATATACATATATCCATTCTTTTTCAGATTCTTTTCAGGTTATTACAGACTTTTTTTTTTTTTTTTGTGGTACGCGGGCCTCTCACTGTCGGGGCCTCTCCCGTTGCGGAGCACAGGCTCCGGACGCGCAGGCTCAGCGGCCATGGCTCACGGGCCCAGCCGCTCTGCGGCATGTGGGATCCTCCCGGACCGGGGCACGAACCCGTGTCCCCTGCATCGGCAGGCGGACTCTCAACCACTGCGCCACCAGGGAAGCCCCGGTTATTACAGACTATTGAATAGAGTTCCCTGTGCTATATAGTAGCTCCTTATTGATTATTTTATGTATAGTGGTGTGTATATGTTAATCCCAACCTCCTAATTTATCTTTCCCCCTCCCACTTTTCCCCTTTGGTAACCATAAGTCTGTTTTCTAAGTCTGTGAGTCTGTTTCTGGTTTTTAAATAAGTTCATTTGTATCATTTTTTAGATTCCACATATAAGTGATATCATATGATACTTGTCTGACTTCAGTTAGTGTGATAATCTCTAGGTCCATGTATGTTGCTGCAAATGGCATTATTTCATTCTTTTTCATGGCTGAGTAATAATCCACGTGTATATGTACCACATCTTCTTTATCCATTCATCTGTCGATGGACATTTAGGTCACTTCCACATCTTGGCTATTGTAAATAGTGCTGCTGTGAACGTTGGAGTGCATGCATCTTTTCAAATTAGAGTTTTTGTCTTTTCTGGTTATATACCCAAGAGTGGGATTGCTGGATCATATGGTAGTTCTATTTTTAGTTTTTTAAGGAACCTCCATACTGCTCTCCTTAGTGGATTTCTGAGTGCAGCTGCTGGGGCACTGGGTCTGTTTCTTTCCCTGCAGTTGGTGATCTGCAAGATGCATTCTCATGGCCCCCACGTTGTGCCAAACTGATACAAAAGTTGCCATGAGACGTTCCCTCTTTCTTCTTCAACTAGCCGCCGTTTTGTGCAATTTGGCCACATTCAGATTCCTCTCCACGGGTCACCCTATACCCTCAGACAAAGGTGGGTAAATGTGGGGTAAAAGGTGAAGCTCAATGAGATCAGGGTCCTAGATTCTCTGGCCAGTTAGTCCAACAAGTTCCAGAACATTCTGCCCTTTCACAGCCTGCAAGGACTAAAAAAAGAGGAGATCGGCAGGCTGAGAAGGAAGCGCTCTTAGTACCCAGTGTTCTTCCCACACACACACAAGGAGAATGGCTGCCCCGTTAATCCCTGTTCCCACCACTCCCCGTTGCCAGGAAGGCCGGGAAGTCACATTTCTTGAACATCTTTCCAGTGGCCAGCGTGCCCAGGGCCTTATTTAAGTCAACTCCGTCAACCTTCACAACCAACCAGTGAGGCAAGTGTTCTTTAGAGTATAAGCTAGTAGTTGTGTTAATGTCTTCAGAATTACAAATTGAACTTTCACAGCTCTGCCATTATTAAGTTATGTGGCCTTGGGCACCTTCTACAATTCTCTAAGCCCCCATGTCCATATGTGTAAAATGGAAGTGTTAGGACCCATCTCTCAGGGAGATAATTCAGACCAAATGAAATCAATGTATAAATTGTCCAAGCATATATATATATATATATATATATATATATATATATTTATAAAACACACTAATTTGCTGCTCTTGTGACCATGAGAAAACCAAAGCCCATGTATCATGCTGAGTCTTGGGAGCCTAAGGTTTGTGAGGCGTGGACTGTCAAGGCCATGTGCACGCATCCGTCACTGCCTGGCTCTGTGCTGGAGGTGCTGTTGGTGGTGGGAAGACACCACCTGCCCCTTGCATGCCTTCGCGGAGGTCACAGCTGAGCGCTCCAGTGTCACCTGTCGGTCCCCAAGCACACCGTGCTACTTTACGGCTCCCTGCTCAGCCTTCACATTGGCCTCCCTCCAGAATCATTTGTTGCTTGGAATAGAACCTACTCATAAAAGAAGCAATCTGGAAGGCTGGGCATCCTGAGGGCACGTGTGAGCCCCGCCCTGGGAAGCCAGACACTGATGTGTCCCCCTCCTGTCTCTCCAGAGCTATTGTCCTTTGCTTTTCTTCAGCCCTACTTCCTGCTCCCCAACCCCCTGCTGTGCCCCCCAATGCGGCAGGCTTGCCTTGGTCACTGTGCTCATGGCCAGCTTTACTGATTTGTTCATTCAAGATCCCAACTAAGACTGAGTCACGGGACCCCAATTCCAGATATTCTGGGGAAAGAAAATCTGTAAAGCTTGCCCAGTTCTGACGGTGGTCACCCCTGATCTCTTCAAGAGTTAGGGGCATATAATGTGTCAGTAGGTGTTACAGCCCTCCCTGTGGGTGATGGGAGGTGATGGGAGGGGACAATAGGTGTTACAGCCCTCCCTGTGGGTGATGGGAGGGGATCACCCTGTGGGTGATGGGAGGGGATCTATGCAAAGTAAAGAGGCATGGGCTGAATACATATGGTTACCAAAAAGATTCAGTTTAGATGTCACTTCCTCCAAGAAGCCTTCCTGGACCAGCGGAACAAGGATGGCTAGGCCCTTCCCTGCGCCACTTGGATTTTGGGCTGTGGCCTTTGTTGCATTAGCTCTCTGGTTGTGTTGCACTTTCCTCAACCCGTGTCTGTCTTCCCATCAGATCCTGCCTCTAGCGAGCGGGGATGGGATTTAGCTCCTCTTTGCAAACCCCTCTGGTTGCCCAGTGCCTGCCATGCAGTAGGTACTCTGTAAATGTTAACAGAATTGAGTATCACTGGGGAAACAGACACATAATTGCAACACGCAATGAGAAATACTTCCTAGTGACAACACGAAATGGTCCCTTGGGCAGAGAAACATCTGTCCCCAGCCCTCTCCTGCCACGATGCCCTAAACATCCGTGAGGACAGGAGCAGAGCATGGACGGGACTGCCGCTTTTCACGGATAGCCATGTTCTGTGTCTTTGATCCCAAAGTCTTTAGGTTTTGAATGTTAAAGAGCCTGCTGCAGCTCACCACTTGATAGCCATCCAGTGCCCCACCCATTAATGCCAATTATAGCCTGGGAAAGATGAAAACTTGGGGGACTTAATGAGCTGAGTTGGCAACTGTTCACTCAGCATCTCTTGAGCTGCTTAAACCAGCTGGAAGGTGTCAGGTTTAACCTTTCTGAGGAAGGGCTTACAAAGGCGTTTTTGCTTTAGCTTTTTTCCAAGTTTCATTTTACTTTGGGTGCCCGACCTAAAGGTCTCGGAGTGAAAAGTCTTCAAAACCCAGGGCTCACGCCATACCCGCCCTGGAATACCCACCCCAGAACCTGCCTGTGAGAGCTGAGGGGCTGAGACTGAGGCAGCGTGTTAGTCGACGTCACAGCACAAGTGTGACCTTCTCACTGGCCTTGCCACTTAGGAACAGTGTGATAGGGCCAAGTGTGGTGCCTGGCGCTAAGGTGCTCCAGGCCTGTCCCCCAGCACACTGCGGTGTCACAGATGAGAGTGCCCACTTCCTGAGGACTCTGCTGTGTCCATTGTAGTGCAGCCAGCATCTCCACCAGTGTTTGGCACGTAGCAGGTGCCCAGTAAGTATTTGTTGAATGAACGAACGAAAGAAGCAATGATGAATGGTCATTAAGAGCTCTCGTGAGAGAGAGACATGGCTTTGAATCTTGCTTCTGACACTTCTGAACATGGTAAACACAAGCCCCTTACTCAGCCTCTCTCAGATCCTGGTCCTTCATTGTTGATTGAGAAGACCAGTATCTCTCATGGTTTGGGGCTTAACTGTGGTGCCTGTTGTGTAGTAAGTACTCAACAAATATAGCTGCTCTTAGTAACTTCTGTTGTTACTGGAGTAACTTTAAATAAAGTGCTTGTTACCGTGTCTCAGTCTGTTCATTTATTGAATGAGAATACTTCTGTCTGCTGTACAGGGTGAGGGCTAGTATGAGATGGTATGCAGAGCACTGTGCCTGGGATCAGCGCTTGAGAAATGGTGGGTGTTGCCATCACCTTTAGTAGAAGACCTCGAAGGCTCAGACAGTAACCCCTCACCTCCCGGGGCAGCAGGCAGGTTCACAAACAGGCTTGTCTGGGATGTGACGACAGCTTTCCTGGGCAGACACCCAGCGCTCTGCCCTTTCCTTGGCCTTTCTCCCTGAAAGAACTCAGGCTTTTCACAGCCATCCTAGGCTATATTATCAGACTTTCACCTAGCAAGCTGTTCTTTTCAGCAGCCTGACTGTTGTAATTCTCATGACGGAGCGCCAACCCCTCTTTGCTGAAAACCCCTTAATCCTTTGATCTTGTTTCAGTCACAAGAAATGATTGTCTGCTACCTCTTGCCGTTCTTGAGTTAGAGAGGATTACCAGGCAGCAGCCTCAATCCATCCTTAACCTCCTCTTCCCTTCCAGCCAGTCACTTCCTAATGTGAGATCTACCTCCTTTCTCCAGCCCCTAAAAAATATCCTTGGAAAGAGCAGAGCTGAGCAAGGTAGCTGGGGCAGAGCAAAGGGCATCTCAGGGTAAGTGGCTGATGGGAGTATCCCGGAGGAAGGGAGGAGGGGCTGAGTCTGGATATATGGTATTGTTAAGTGAAAGAAAACCTGCTGTGTGATTCCGAAGCACACATGGGCCTCACAGTCAACAAAGCACCACTGTCTAGGCCATCCTGCCTGGCCCTCAAATCAGCCCTGTGAGTGGGCGGGGCGAGGCATAACAAGTCCAGGATGCTCTTCCAAAACAGGCACAGGGCTTGTGTGGCTTTCTTGTGGTCACGCGGTGAACAATGGGATCATCAAGACTGGATCCCAGCTTATTCTGATGGCGTAGTGTTCTTCTGTCAGCAGGATCAAGGGCTGAGAAGTAAGACAGGTCTTGGTATCCTGATCACTTGCCGGTTTGCTCTCACATTCATTCTCTACCTGTGCATGGCAGGGTGTTCTGTGTACCCCAGGGAGCTGACCTTGCAAACTCCACTGCCCTAAACTCTGCAGACATTGGGGCTTTGGCTGGGCTCAGCCAGTAGGGGGCCCTGGAGGGAGATTGGAGGGCAGGGCAAGGGGAGAGGTTGGGGCGCTTCTCCCCTTCCCTCTGCTTCTGCTTTTGGCTGTGGCAGTCCCTGCATCTTCTCTGTGGATCCAGATCCTGCTGGACAGTGGCTCCTCTCTTGATGGCTGCAGCCTTCTAGGGCAACCCAGCCATAGTTCCAGCCGCCTCTCGCTGACTCCATCTCCTGCGTTCTGGTCACAGCACCTCCTCTCTTTTTGTTGGTGTAATCCCTGGGCTGGTTGCAGCTTCCTGCTCTCGCTAATCCCCGGATCACTTCCTTTTTCCCTGGCTTTTCAGCTTTTCCAACAGCATTGTAAGGGTTCCCCACATTAAATTCCCTCTTTAAAAGCTGGCAAGGGCTCTGCTCATCTGGCTGGCCCCTAACTGATCTTTTGTTTGAAACCTGGCTCCACGCTATATGAGAAATAGAACTCTGGACAAGCTACTTAACCCGCAGAGCCTCTTTACTCACACAGAAAATGGGGATTTTAGAATTAGGGATTCTGTATATGAATAGAACCTAACAGAGGGCTTGGCACATAGTAGGTATTTAAGAAGTGACAATTCTTTAAAAAAAATTTTTTTTGTTGTTGCAAGGCATTTAGGAAGAGAGTAAGAACCTCTCAAGGAAGGAACCTGGTCTTTTTATTTTTCAGTTCCTAGCAGGATGCCTCACATTTACTGAAGTAAGTAAACGTAATAAAGTTTTATGTATACATACAGATATCTCAGCTGAATGGGTTGGATGGACTGACTCTGCTAACATCATTCCAGTTATTCCAGGTGTCTTAAAGGAAGATTCAAAGCGAATTTCTTGGTGAGTTTTCCAGTGCAATTATATCACTATTTTCACTTTGGAAGCCCATTTTAAATGTTAATTACCATGAAGTTAATAAATGAAAAATACCACAGGACCCTTTGGAAGATACTTCCTCTAGCAACGCGGTCAGTTTCCTCTTTGCTCTTTGGCAGGGGGGTTGGCGGGGGAGGTCACTGTTCCTTCTCCTTCCCTAAACTAGCTGTTCAAAGCTCAATCCCTTAGCAGTTCTCAGCCATCATGGCTGTACCCCGGGCACACACAGACTGTTCCCTGCATCAGGACTCTTACAAGAGTGGCCAGATGTTCCCCACTTTGGCGTGGGGGATTGTAAGGTTTCATTAGTCACACTTCGCTCAAGCTGTACAGCCTCAGGTGGGCTTGTCAAACATGGGGAAATCCCTACGTGTAAATACTTACGGATTAGGAATCAAATGTTAAATATTTACTTCAGCTTCTTGGAATTAGAAATGATTTAACAAACGCTTTGGGGAGTTAGAATGGCTTTGGGGAGTTAGAACCAGCCCATATATTTGTTTCCCCGACCCGCATCTCCTTCTTATGATGTAGCAGCATGGCGTGCGGCGGTGGGGATGCCTGTGGAAAAAATGGAGAACTCAGCTTTTAAAAAAAAAAATAAATTTACTTATTTATTTATTTTGGTGGGCCTCTCATTGCGGTGGCTTCTCTTGTTGTGGAGCACGGGCTCTAGGTGTGAGGGCTTCAGTAGTTGTGGCTCGCGGGCTCTAGAGCGCAGGCCCAGTAGTTGTGGCGCACGGGCTTAGCTGCTCCACTCATGTAGGATCTTCCCGGACCAGGGATCGAACCCGTGTCCCCTGCATTGGCAGGTGGATTCCTAACCACTGAGCCACCAAGGACGTCCCAGGGCTCAGCTTTTAGGTTGGGGGTCTGGTTCATTCTTCTGAGTTTGCCTTCTGTGTTACACGATGTGTGTTTTGGAGTGGGCACTCATGCAGGACTGTGAGAGTGAAAACCCCACCTTTCTCAGCCGTACCATGTACCACAACCACCTAGAGTGTTTATCAAAAAACACAGGTGCTGTGGCCCTGTGGCCTGGGCGTCTGTATGCGTCGGAGCTTGCACAGAGAACCTCGGGAGGTGTCCCTCTAGGAAGGCTGCCCCTGAGAGAATCATGACATCACAGAGGGCACAAAGGCTTCAGCGTAAGACAGGCCCGGATCTGAATCTCATCTCTGCCGATGGATGATGGATAGCTGTGTACCTTGGGGAAAACCCTTCCTCTCTCAACTTCAGTTTCCTTGTCTTGATAACAGAGATAAAAGTAACTCTCTGTATTAGTTTCCCAAGGCTGCTGTAAAAAATTGCCACAAACTTAGTGCCTTAAAAAGATAACAGAAATTTACTCTCTCACAGTTCTGGAGGCTAGAAGTCCAAAATCAAGGTGTCCCTGCGGAAGTTCTAGAGGAGAATCTGTCCCTTGCCTCTTCTGGCTTCTGGCAGCTGCTGGCATCCCTTGGTTTATGGCCGCATCTCTTTCTGCTCTGTCTTCACTTCCCTTCTGTGTGTCTCTTATAAGGACACTCGTCACTGGATTTAGGACCCACCCAAATAATCCAGAACGATCTCTTTATCTCAAAATGCTTCACTTAAATGCATCTGCAAAGACCTTTGTTCCAAGTACGGTTACATACACAGGATCCATGGGTTAGGACATGAAAAAGATCATTTGGGGGACTGCCATTTAGCCCATTACAGTTTCTAAAGGGTTGATGTTGTCTGTCACTGGCAGCAGTTCAGATTGGCCAGTACCGGTGCCATGAATTACTTAAAAACAAGTCTACTTTGTGGAGTTGTGGTTAATTGAAATTGTATGCAGGTACCTATGTGTCTGGGGCATAGTAAACGTTTATTAAACAGTAGCTTCTTTTGTTACAGTTCACAAGGTATTTGCACATATTACTCATCATTCATTTGATCATTTATCCATTATTTCTTCATGCATTCATTTAAACAGCAGTTGATGGAATACCTGTCTACCACAGGCCAGTCACTAGCCAAGCCCTGAAGAAATAAAATATGAAACATAATTTCTCTCTTGAGACACAAGCTGGTTGTGAGAATAGACAATGACTATAACCCAGTGTAATACACACCTTCATGAAGGTATTTACCAGGGATTAGAGGAATGATAAATGCACGCGGGGGATTGGGGAAGGCTTCACAGAAGACGTGGCATTCAAGCTTGATCCTGAAAGTTGATCAGGAGTTTATTAAACAAAAGGAGGACGTGCATGAGCCACTTGTGATGCTGCATGTACTGAGGCATAAGGAATCACAGCGTTTTGGAGGGATGGTGAGAAGTTCGGGATGCAGGGGCACAGGGTTTATGCAAGGGAGATGAGACAGCCGTAGGAAACAAAAGCCAGATTTCATGTGATGCTCACAAAGGGAAAATAGTACTGATGCCATTTTACTGGGAAAGAAAGAGAAAGGGACTCGCCCAGCATCACATACCTGGGTAGCAGGAGGGCTTGTGCCCAGTTGCCTGCCTCTCCTGTCTGATGGCAGTAGACAAGCATCCCTCAATGCCCTTCCTCCACTGTCTGCTGAGGATTCTAAGCTTGTTTTTTTATTCCCTCTCTATTGTGGTCCCTTTGATTCTAGAGGCCATGCCTTGTGGCTAGCATGTGCCCCTGGCCGGCATTATGCCTGGCACCCAACAGGCATAGAGGAAATCTTTGTTAAACGAGTTTTATTTCAGCAGAAGTTCTGGCACCAAGCAGGAGAGCTGGATGCAATTCTTTGTGAAGTCCTCCCAGACCTCGAGCTTCTAGATTGAGTTTGCTTACATGGGAAGGTGAGATTTTCTTTTGGGTTTAAAAGACATGGATACCACCTGGGGCCTATTGTTACTTATTTCTCTGGGGGGCAGGGGCGTATTTCCCCACAGAGCTTGCTCCCAGTCTGTCACATGCCTTTTTATTGGTTTACAAGTATAGATCTATTTACCTTTGCTGTCCACGAGTGCTCCTTTCTCAATAATTCATAGAAACGTTGCGCAAAATTAATCTACAACAAGAACTTGAACTTGACTGAAGCTGGAACCCTTGCTTGCGACTGTCTTTGTCACTGACAGCATATCCATTGGAGCTCTTTTCAGCATTTCCTAAGTTCCTAATTCTCCTTTAAGAAGAAGCAGATTGAGGAAATCATTGATCTCTGACAGTTGTGTAGATATAATTAAAGATACATGAATTTAAAAATACCTGCTCTCTCAGATTACTTCCTAAAAGAACAGAGAGGAGAAGAGAGAGTTCTATTTAAAATGTCAGATACAGACACGTTAGGCTGGGTAGTCAAAGCACTGTATGCCTGTCACTCATGAAAACTGACAAGTAGGTCCATAAATAGATTTTACAGGCTTCCACACAAGAACGCACATCCTGCGAGTCTCATCTGCATAAAGATGTGCGTGGATGGCAGCCGCTGACTCACTGCAAGGGAGCAGGGCTCGGGAGGGGCTGAATGAGTTGTTCAGAACAGATCCACTGTGCCTGGGGGCTGGGTGTGGGGCTGGTAGGAGGAGGGGAACCAACAGAAACAGGAGAAGGGCATGGCATCCCATCTCAGCTCTGCCACGCAGCACCCACACAAACCCTGGCCAGTCTCATCTTCCCTGGTATAGGTTTGTTTCCCCACGTGCAAAATGAGATCAGCAACAACGGTCTCTGCTGTTCATACTTCTTACTTCTGAGGGTTATCCGAGGCATCAAGTGAGGTTAGAGAACTCCTTGGAAACTGAAAAAGACTGTACATACATAAGCTGACAAGATTTTGTTACAAAGTCAAGTTTGTTACTAACTTGACTATTGTTGATAACAACTAGAAAGAGGTAGAGTGGGTGATCAGAAAGATGTTAACATACGGTATTTGTTTTTCTGACTGACTTCCCTCTGTATATATATATATATATATATATGGAAATACGGAATCTAAGGAAAAAAAAAAAGGTACTGATGAACCTAGTTGCAGGGCAGGAATAAAGAGGTAGACGTAGAGAATGGACTTGAGGACATGGGGTGGGAGGGCGAAGATGGGGCAAAGTGAGAGTAGCATCGACATATATACACTACCGGACGTAAAATAGTTGGCTGTTGGGAAGCAGCAACATAGCACAGGGAGACCAGCTCGGTGCTTTGCGGTGACCTAGAGGGGTGGGATAGGGAGGGTGGGAGGGAGATGCGAGAGGGAGGGGATATGGGGACATGTGTATGCATATGGCTGATTTGCTTTGTTGTGCAACAGAAAATAACACAGTATTGTGAAGCAGTTACACTCCAATAAAGATCTATTGAAAAAGAAAGAAAGAAAGAAAAAGAAAGATGTTAAGGCCAAGACATCTGGGGATCAAAGAGAAATGCCAGAGAGTAAATCTGAACTTTGCCTCACCTTTGAGAACAGGACATTCAGCCACACTCACATGGTTGAGAGCCTGGGAGGTTAGGGGTCAGGGTCAGGAGAGATCAGGAGACCTGCCCTCAGTGTCTAAGCTGTGTGCTCAGGGATCCTCACTCTCTAGGGGTTCCACTTGTTCAAGGCACAGGACGGCTCTTACCCTCAGTCTCCCTCTCCACTAAATCGGGCACATGATTCTATGATTACCTTCTCCACAGAACTGATGTGAAATCAGGTAAAATCCCAGATATGCCTTGGAAATTATAATGCCAGTGTGAAGTTTCTGATTGAAAATAGGATCATAATCAAACTGGAAAGGGGTCAGAGGCAGGTCAGGCACCCAGCCTGTATCATTCATTCATTTATTGACCTCATTAAATAATCATATATTTACTTATTTATAATGTTTCCTGTGTATTGATCGAATGTTAAGTTCCACAAAGGCAGGAATGTTTTTGTGTGTATTGTTCATCGAAGTTTCCCAAGTGCCTAGAAGAGTCCCCAGCACCTAGTAGGTGAACAGTAGGTATTTCATGAGTTAAGTCTGTTACATGTTAGGCATTATGATGGGGGCAGGTACTGGGGTACAGAAAAGACTGCTATCCTTCAAAGAGTTCATAGTTTGGTTGGTGGGGGTATAGAGAGGAAACATATGAACAGATGGGTCTAAAGCAAAATGCTAAGAGGGATATGATATATACAGAAGATATATACATTATATGCATGAAATATTGCATATTGTATGTATATGCATATATATGAAGATATAGATAGATACAGAGATACAGAGATATACAGAGAGAAAAAGTAAGAAGTGAATACAGAAGATATATAAATATTTATAGTGAATATATATAAAACAGTTGTGGAGCATAAAAGAAGGAATTCTCTCAGGCCAGAATAGGAGCCTGTATTCCTGATGTCTCCAGTTCGCCTGTTGTGGTATAGGGCAAAGAGCCTGGGCCCTATACCCGGGGCCTGCCCTGGCGCTCTTGGAGCATGGGACCCATATTTCCAGTATCGGAGAGCACTTCCAAGGGACCTCCTCTCTTAGACTTGGTCTGGGGGCAGAGATGTGAGGCTGGTGAGCCCCTGCCCCCTGCACCTCGAGGAAGAGGCCCTGGGATGCTCACTTCACATTAGGGGCTCAGTACCTTACAAAGGGGAAGAGCAGCCCCAGAGGTCTGACTGGATGCAAATGAGTCTCTTAGAGATGCAAATGACTTTTCTACAAAGAGCTCTGGGTATGAGCTGAAAGGCTGAGTGACTAAAACCACTGACTACTGAAAAAAAGGAGGAAGCTTCCCTCGGAGACTTGCCAGCTCCTTAGCAGTGCCAGCCCTGCTTGGTGGCTGGCCTGTAGACCTGGGCTAACCTGTGGGTCTGGGGTCTGGTGCTCCGTCTTCATCCTTGTTGGCAGCTCTGGGAAGAAGCATCCGGGGCCGGAGCACAGGCCCTGGGCCCTGAGGTGCCGCATCACGTGGCACCAGTGTTGTTCACAGCTCTCAGGAGAAACCGAACTTCTCTCGGACTGTTTTACCTAATGATTGTTTATCTGACGTGATTGCAGTCCAGCAGGCCTGGTGCAAATGTGGCTTCTGCCACATAAAGCTGTGTGACCTTGGTAAGTCACTGAATCTCTCTGAGCCTCGATTTCCTCATTGGTGCCATGGGAATAGCAATGCTCAGTGACAGGAGCGGTTCTGAGTATTAACAGGTACAAGCTGCCCGGCACATTGAATAGCTTCTCACCTCACTGGGTGCATCCTTTCCTCCCTTCTCTGCCGTGCACTCCTAGATTCCATCTGTTTTGATGGTCACTTCCTCTGTTGACTGGCTGGAAACCACCCCCTCCCCCAAAGCCTCCTTTCTTTCACCCCAAGCCAGTAAACTCCGTGAGGATGGTGGCTGTGCTCAGTGCACGTCCTGGATGGATGAATGATGCATGACTATCCACATCCCCGTCATTCCATGCATAAAAGCAACAATGACATTTCTGTATCGCACTTCATTTTGGAAAAGTAATTTTAGTGTTCACTTGTTATTTAGTCTGCTCAGTGATCTGTGAGGTGAGGCGTATTATTATCATTTTACAGGTAAGGTTGTTGAAGCTTACTGAGGTGGCCGTGACTTGCCCAAGGTCACCCTACTGGTACAAGGCATGTCTGACGCTTCATTCACTAGTCAGCAGGTGTGTGTGGAGCACTTCCTGTGTGTCTGCGGAGGTAGGGCTGCCTTTGGAGCTTCCCATGGGAAGCAGGCTTGATTCTTGCTGAGACCAACACTTAAATGAACATTTCTAGCTGCTTGGGATACACCAAAATAAACATGGATCACTGCCTTCGTAGAGCTTGCTTTCAGTTAGTGGGAGCAGAGTGCAGGGATAAACAACACATTTGTTAAAAATAAGTAAATTTTCGAGAACATTAGAAGGTGATACAGAATATAGGAAAAAAATGAGTTAAGGGCTCAGAGACCTCTGAAAGGACTCTTCAGCCTCTAGCATCTCTTGCTATAAAACAAATATTGATTGATATTGATTGTGTTCCTATCTGCACTTTGAGAAAATATATGCCAGATCCCAAGGAGATTCATTTCAAGGTATAAAGAATTAAATCCAGGCAGTCCGTGTTTCTTGCTGGTGGTGGGGCGGGGCTTGCAGCAGGCTACCAGAGGAGCAGAGTGTGCCAATGTATACGAACAGATTAGGAGGGTTGGAGTAGTAGTCATAAATGTAACTAATAGTTATTGCATGCTTGCCATAATCCAGGCACTGATCTGAGTCCCTTACACATCGTAACTCATTTAATCCTCACAGCAAGCCTAGTTGACAGCTGTTAGCTTGAGCCCCATTTCATGGAAGGGAACACTGTAGCACAAAGAGGTTAATAACTTGCCCGGGGTCACACAGCAGGGCCTGGTCTGTTTTTAATCATCCAGATCCCACAGCAGGGTCGCGGAAACCCCAAAATCATTGGCAGCAGTTGGCCAGGGGAAGAAATTCTCTTAGAACGGGTTCATAATCTTTTTATTACTTCTTGCACACTAGTTGCGTTGTGACCCAAGTAAATTACAAGTGACAGTGCCTTCACGTGTGTGTCATTTACTCTGTGTGTGTTCTGCACGTTCTCACTGTCGCTCTGCCTTGCCTCTCCTCACCAGGAAAAAGTAGGGCCCCAAACCTCCTGGAACCTTCCCTGTCCTCTCCTGCTTTCGGTCTTTGCCTGTGCCGTCTGCTCAGCCTGGAGTGCTTGCCTTTCTCTCTCAAGGCCAACTCCTGCCTGCTGGTTAGGACTTAGTTCAGCGACTCCTCATTCCGAAGTCCGATGCGCTGATGGGCTGGCCCCCATTTGAATTAGGTAACTTTCTTCTCTACTCTTCTAGAATCTCCTGCTTCCCTCCTACAGGCCTCACTTCACTGTGTTTCAATCACCTCTTTACTGGTCTGCCTCACAGGCAAACCCTGAGTCTCCTGAGGGCAAGGGCTGGGTCTGGGGTCATTAGGTCCCCAGCTGGTGCTTAATATATTTTTGCTGGCTGAATGGTTCCTGAACTGGAAGAGGTCAAATGGGGGTGCCTGGATGCAAAGGGCACCCTGCACGGGGAAGGCAGAGACCAAAGGATACCATGTTGACACAGGGACTTTACATTTTCCACAACAGCTACTGTGTGACGTCATCCAGATGTCAGTTACCTACATCGTGTTGCTCTCCAAGGTGCTTAATCAAAATCATCTTGTGAATCCTCACAAAAATCTTCCAAGGAGGCAAGAAAGTAGAATTCAGTTTTTTGTAGCATGAGGAAATGAGACGTCGAGGGTGCTGAACCTGTTCGTTTGGAGGTTCATACAGTTAATTCCCCAGCTCCTGGGGGAGTAGGTCCAGAATTCACTCCCCTCACAGAGCCTGCGCCATTTTTCCCTGACATAATCCTGACATGTCTCCCCCACCCCACTTCCCACCTTCCCACGTCCATCTATTTATGACTCGCTGTGTCACATCCAGGTTCACAGATGATTTTAGAAGGGGAAAGCGAGCAGTTTCACCAGATTCAAAAGGATTTGGATCATTTGCGTAATTGAGCTAGCAGATGGTAAATGTAGTTCAAAGTACAAAAATGTAGAATAATTACAAGGGGAAAAAGTAACGCAGTTTATGGATGAGGAAAGCGATTTGGGAGAAAAGCTCATTGAAATCATTATCTTGATGTGTTAGAAACGAAGGACAAACAGCACTGCTCTGGGTAACAGAGACAGAACACGCAGAGTGCCCTGGTGACGCCCTAGCTGCTTGGAATGCAGGAGAGAGGACCTTTCCTGAAGCAAGAAAGGGAATGGGTGGGGTGGAGAAGGGCCTGGGAGATGGGATGATGAGTGGTCAAGCAGAAGAGCATTCATGCTCGCTTTACCAGGTGCACACCTCACCTGCTTCCTTCTCACCTGTGACCCCCAGTGAAAATCTGTGTCCCCCTGATTTTCGATTTCCCATACTGTAGCACGAACAGACTAATGCCTGCTTTCCTGCTGCCTTGAAGAATATATGAGATCACAGATGTGAGAAGTACATACAAGTTGTTCTGGAAACGGAGGAAATTCACTCTTATGAATATGAATATTATATTCACAATGCCAGAAAAGGAATCCAGGGCTTTTAATGAATGGAAGTTGGAAATGGGTTGTTTACTAATATGACAGGCTGAATAATGACCCGCTAAAAGATACATGTCCTAATCCTGAGAGCCTGTGAATGTTACCTTATGTGGGACTTTGTAGACTTGATTAAATTAAGGATCTGGCGGTAGGGAGATTGTCCTGGATTATCCAGGTGTGGCTTAAATGCAATCACAAATGTCTGTTCAAGGAGGGAGACTGAGGGAGATTGACATAGAAGAAGGTAATGTGACCACAGAGGCAGAGATAGGAGTGATGCAGCCATAAGCCAAGGAATGCCAGCAAGCACCAGAAGCTGGCAGGGACAAAAATAGGATTCTCTCCTAGGGCCTTTGGAGGGAGCACAGCTTTTCCAGTACTTTGATTTCAGCCCAGTGACACTGATTTTAGACGTCTACCTTCTATAACTCTGAGAGAATCAATATCTGTTTTATTAAGGCACCAAGTTTGGGGTAATTTGTTACAGAGGCCACAGGAAATTAAACTGAATAGAAAGAATCCAGCCAGTACAGAAAAGATCTGGGTCAGGTCCAGACTCTGATTTTCACTTCAGTGGAAGCCTGGGTCATCTGTCTTGATCTCAGTTTCTTCACCTTTAAAATGGAATAATAGTAGATTCCGTATATGGATTGTTGGGAATATGTAAAAGAGTTAATGCATGCACCTTATCCACCATAGACACATTTAAAAAATGCTAGGCATAGTTTTGAGCTTTAACTCAGGCAGTATTTAGTCAGCACTCAGAATTCCAGACAAGCTGTCAGGGCACGGATTTGGAGGATGGAGGTAAGAGTCAGTAGTATGGAGGTAGCTGGGAGTGTGGATGACACCTGGGCAGTTTGTCTGTAGGAGGCAGGACCATGGCACCAAGAAGGGGCTCAAGTCTGGCTCGTGTCCTAGAGAAGATTGGGGTGGTAGGAAGGGCAATCCAGCAGAACCCAGGACCTGGCACCACGATCGAGATGGGGGATATCTCAGGTTAGGAACAGGGTTTGAGGCAGGGAAGTCATGCTGGGGACTCTTGATCCCAGGTCTGATTGCCAGTGAAAGAAACTCAGGTAAGACTGCTGGGCCCAAGCTCTGTTTAAAATAGCCAGGACATGGAAGCAACCTAAATGTTCATTGACAGATGAATGGATAAAGAAGATGCGGCACATGTATACAATGGAATATTACTCAGCCATAAAAAGAAATGAAATTGAGTTATTTGTAGTGAGGTGGATGGACCTAGTCTGTCCGTACGCTAACACATATATATAGAATCTACAAAAAAATGGCTCTGAAGAACCTAGGGGCAGGACAGGAAGAAAGACGCAGACGTAGAGAATGGACTTGAGGACACAGGGAGGGGGAAGGGTAAGCTGGGATGAAGTGAGAGAGTGGCATGGACATATATACACTACCAAATGTAAAATAGATAGCTAGTGGGAAGCAGCTGCATAGCACAGGGAGATCAGCTCGGGGCCCTGTGACCACCTAGAGGGGTGGGATAGGGAGGGTGGGAGGGAGGGAGACGCAAGAGGGAAGAGATATGGGAACATATGTAAATATATAACTGATTCACTTTGTTATAAAGCAGAAACTAACACACCATTGTAAAGCAATTATACTCCAATAAAGATGTTTTTTTATTAAAAAGACTGCTGGGCCCAGAGCCTAGGTTTCTAAGGACAACTTAATGCCAAGTCCTAAGTTTTTGAAGTCAGGTCAAAGCAAGGTGACAGGAAGTGAGGCATGAGGTCGGGATCTGAAAAGATCAGTGATGTCTAGAAAGTTGAATGCCAGATGGGTACAAGCAGGCAGTTCTAGCTAAGACTGTGGACCAAGGCAGGGCCGGATGGACCCGTTGCATGCATGGGTGCAGAGTTGGCTGTGACACAGTTGAGACTCTGATGGATGAATATGGAACATGAAGACCAGAGGGATTTAGCAACTTGCTTAAGGACACGGCATGTTAGACATGGAGCTGAACCTAGACACTTTGTCCTTGGCCAGATTTTTTTAACTGGTCAAATATGACCTATTTTGTAGGCTTCAGAGACTCTTTGCTCTTGAATTTACAGAGATTAAGTTCCAGATGCCTGACTCTGTTCTAATCAGCACTCACAGTTTAACCACTTTTGTACTCTCTGATTACACCTCAAGTTTCTGACTATGATTTAAAGAAAGAATGAGCAGGGAGAAAGGGAGGATTCAGGAATAAAAAGTAATTAAACATAATAAGTCTCTTGAGATTAGCCATTAATTTGGATGTGAAATGTAAAATTGCCTTTAAAGTAATAAGGGTTAATATTGAGCAATTGTACTATCCAGCCTGGGAAGCAACATGCTGATAATATTGCACGGGGCGGGATAATACATGTGGCGGTTCCCTGATGTTTGTAGAATTAATGATGTTGGTTTCATTTCACTGCTGATTTTGAGATATACATTTCACAAATGGCACATTAAGGCAAATGTATCAAAATTGCACCTAAAGAGCTGAACAATCGGGAAATGGCAGCCCCTTGAACTCAGCAATTTTATGATATCTTAGGTTTAATGCTTAATCAGTAGATATTTACAGCTGTTTATTTTAATGCCTTGAGATCCCAGTTCAGCAGAATTATAGGAACTATTATGAGAGGGGCTTGTGAGTGTGCCGGGGTAACATTCTGATTCAGTCAGTAGACGGGAAAGGAGACCAGAATATTCTTAAAGAAAAAACTTGGTTTTTGTTTTTTTTTTTAAACAGAACAGAGGAGCTGGATATTTCTTATCATGCTAGAAGAGATGTGTTGTTTGGGTTTCAGAGAATATATATAAAGTATATAATAAAATGAGTTAAGACAATTTCGTAACCGGGTTCAACACACACTTTATTAACTCCAGACATTATTGTGATGGGGGCCTGCTTCTGACATAATGGTTTCTTGGAGAAAGAGCGTGATTGTCCAGCTGAATATTTCACTGTTTTCCAGGGAAGGGCCGTTCATTCAGTCATTTGTTCACTCATGCTATTTCATTTATACATTCATCAGACATTTGTTTGAGTGCCCACTATTTGCCAGGCACTGTTTTGAGTGTTGAGGATTCAGTAGTTAAAAAAGAATCAGTAGTCTCTTACATTCTATGTTACGGTCATAAGATAGAGTATCATATGCCATAGTTTTCTCTTTTTTTAAAAAAATGGTTAAGGACCTGACAAGGTACTTAAAATCTCAGTGCAAAAGCAGAATGAATGTCTGCATCTTCCATTTTATCTATGTGTGTGTGTATGTATTTGGATAGGAGTAGAAGAATCAATTGTTAGAGTGAAATGGTCCGAATATTAAATGTGTATATTCTGGTTCTGTAGGTTAAGGATGTATTTTGTTTTCATTTTTGTATTTATATTGTTTTCCACAATAAATATTCATGGCTTAGAAGATGAGAAAAGGAAGTAAGAGTCCAAAATGACTACTGGTTACATAGTTGACCAGCATGGGTGAGTGGAGGGTTTTTAGGAGGTTAGCTGTGGTACATAGAAAACTTTGTGTAAAACAGTAATTTATTTGGATCCTTTGTTTATTGTGTTTTAAAGCCAAGAAGTCCTCTCTCTTCTTTGGCACATTCTTACCTCTGGCAAGAGCAGTGATTTCCGAGATGATGAAGGGATTTCACGCTAGTGAAGGATTATTAAAAACTAGCTGCTTTTGGTAATTGATTGCTTTGTGTGTGTTACCTTAATGATGCTGTCTGAAGGATGAAATATCTTTTCTCCGTTTTCTAGAGCAGCCTTCAGTAAAGCCTGGTGACACTGGGTTTTCCTCACTGGCTTTAATTACTCCATGCAGAAGCTCCTGTTTCAAGTCTGGGTGTGCTTCACCCACAGCGAGGGGACGCAGCTGATGAACTAGCCCACGAGAGCATCCGGAGCTAGTCATGGAATTTGGAAACCATTAGAAAGCCGGGCAATTTCATTATTCATTTCACTTGAAATAATCCCGAGACTGCTTTCAGTGACATGGTTCCTTCAGCAAATAAAGATAAGCCAAATCCCTGGGCAGTCAAAGAAGATTCTCTAAATTAATTCCAGGCTCAAATAATTCAGCAGTATTTGTAATATTCTGTGCATAAATTGGCAATTTGCTAGAGAGATCAGGAAATGATAAAGGCTTTCTTTCCCCTCCCCCTCCTCATCTTAACAACTGCTGAGGCAGCTATTGGGATAAAAGAAATGTTTTATCCTTAATAAATGTCCTATCAGGTAATGTGCTGATGAAGGGTGTCCAAACATGGCGCCCCTCCCCCTTCAAAGCAATTATTTTTCATCAGAGAGACTGAAATTACGGGGAGTAGAAGGTGATCTTAATATGTTTTTCAACACAAGAAAGTTTTTTTTTTTTTTTGGCGGTACGCGTGCCTCTCACTGTTGTGTTGCGGAGCACGGGCTCCGGATGCGCAGGCTCAGCGGCCACGGCTCACGGGCCCAGCCGCTCCGCGGCATGTGGGATCTTCCCGGACCGGGGCACGAACCCGCGTCCCCTGCATCGGCAGGCGGACTCTCAACCACTGCGCCACCAGGGAAGCCCACAAGAAAGTTTTATATGAAAAGTACATTAACAATATCAAGAAATAGAGAAATAAGAGTGCTAAATTCCAGGGTTTCCTCTTTTCAGTTGAAAGGTGTTTTAGATGTTTGCTTTGTAGTGATTTTGAAAGATCATTTACTGGTAGTTACTGGTGATCCAGATCCTAAATCCAGCCTTCAGTATCTCTGGAAACTCTTTTTGTCCTTCTCACCCCCACTGCCATTTGTTAGATTTGGGTTCTTCTTGGGGAACCTTTGGGAGGGTTGCTTAATCGTGCCCCTCTCCCTCTGCATTGTGAGCCAACTGCAAATGCGACATGGGAACCAGATAGAGATAAAAATACCCGCATGTTGCTGGCAAAGCTGGGCTGGAGCTTGTGGCTTAGATCTAAGGTTGGAATCAGTCCTCCTCTTCCTTGCCCTCCAAGTCTATATCTGGAGACCTCCTGAAGTCAAAATGAGGTCTGCAGAGCTCTCAGTCACCCAGCTGGTCAGGAGGGTGAAGACAGTGTTCCACTCACATCCTCCTTCTCTCCCACACATACAGGGACAGGGGCAGGGGCAGGACTTGCCCTGGTTGGCCCGACACCAGTGTGCTTACTCTCATTATGCAGATCCCGAAGCAGAACCCTAGATGGGCTGCACTCCACTCCTCACAACTTCCCCAGTCCCAAGGATCAGATCACTCACTCCTCTTATGGGAAGTGGCAGTAGGGAGGGATGAAAGGGCTGATGGTACCTTCTCAGCATTTGAAAGAGGGCGAGGGGCTCCACTGCCTGGGCTCCCTTCAGCCTGGATCCATCCATCCTACCGCCTGGCCCTTGGCTGTCTGAACTCATCTGCCTAAAACACAAAACTGGTCCTGCCACTCTCCTGCTTTCTGGTCTTTCAGGTTAGCATGGTTTTAAGCCCCTTCATGATGTGCCTGCCATTTGCTCCCCCTGATTCATAACTACGCACCAGCCACGCCCAGCTGTTTGTTGATAGGATCTTAAATAGAGCCCCTGCTCTCTCAGCCCTGAAAGTTCGCCTGTAATAAATGCCCCTATTCTCCTGGGTTGGGTGCCCTTCTTCTCAGTGAGCCAGGCATCTCTATTTATTTTACACCCATTGTATTTCTTATCACAGCATATTTTCATTGTTAGTATATTTCTCCATCTCTCCGACTAGACATTTGAGGCGTATTTGGTACAGAGTAGATGGTCATTAGCTTTTTGTTGGGTACGTAAATGAATGAACATTTGGGGAAAAAAAAAATTGCTCAGTTAACCTTACATCGAATCCATCCGAAAGGAGGTTGTCAAACTGATTTCTCGTTGTGTTTTGCTTTTTTGTTTTCATGGAAATAAATATTTCTTAATGCAAGTCTTCACTGTTTCAGAGATATCCTTAAAATAGCCGTGAGGTTTGTTATCATTATCAGCGGAATCAGATAGAATAAGAGCCCTCACTTCATCTCGGCTCCTTCATGGTAAAAAAGCTGCATGAGCTCTTCACCCAGTACTTAGGTTACAGGGACTGGTTTTACTTGGATGACATTTTATCTACCTTGCTGCAGAATTAAATGGGAGAACATGGGCTGTGGGCCAGGTTTGTACTGAAAATTAGCGATGGATGAAAGTGGTTTTTTTTCCTTTTTTAAATAAGGGAAGGAGAGATGAACGTATCTTTATATTGGCTATAATTGGAATTTTCCCCTATTGTTAAATCTACTTTTTTCAGTTATACAGAGCCCTTCTTTGAAGGCTTTGACTCACTAATATTGGGGTAACAATGGCTGTGATTTACTCTTAAGGACTTAAAGGAAAAAGAAGACAGCCGCAGGTGTGTTTCACTTTCATCCTGTCCCGCGACTCTGTTCTCAGTTTTCATGCCTGCTGTCCAGGTTTCTGTGGAGCATGGCTCCTGGAGGGCTCACGGTGACAAAGGTCATTCCCTATTTATTAGTGCCTCTGCATCAGTGCACGCGGGCCCCTCCCAAACCCTCTGATCGCATAGAAAGGCCAGCATTTTCTGTTTCCAAAATCACTGTCTCCAAAGAAAGAAAGAAAACTTCTCTCAGTAGGTTTTGTTTGGAAGAAAAGGGTTTCAGGGACCAGCAAGAAAAAAAACCTTCCTTTCTCTTTCAATAAGCAAGTTAAAAGGGGAGATTTTTTTTTTTTTTTTTTGCTTTGCTTTGCTTTGCTTTCGGTTGAAGCTGAGCTGATAAAAGTCCCCAAATGAGAAAATCAAGGGGGCAGCAGTTATAAGCACTTGTCTAATGATGTCTTTTTCTGTCTCCTCAAGGGCATGTTTAAGCTTCTTCCTGGCCATTTCAGTGTTCTCGGGGTTATTGGTTGTATCACATGATAAACCTTTAAGTACTTTGTTTACAAAACTATTCAGCTCCAGCAGGCTAGACAGTTTTAAAAGGTTGGTCTCTAAAGGAGCCGTCTGGGTAGAAGATGAAGCTGTGTACATGCTCACAAAATATTTCATAAATCTCGGCATTTCAATAGGTTCTAAGGACACTGGTGATTAACAGTGATGTCAAGGCAATTCAATGACTGGGTTTTCAGAAATGGCCCTGTGAGCTGGCAGCCCCAAAGCCCTGCTTTGCAGCAAGACCTTTCACTTCAAAAAAAATTTCACGTGTATACACGCAGTTGACTTTTTTTTTTTTTTTTTTTTTTTTTTTGGAGGTCCGCGGGCCTCTCACTGCCGTGGCCTCTCCCGTTGCAGAGCACAGGCTCCGGACGCTCAGGCTCAGCGGCCATGGCTCCCAGGCCCAGCCGCTCCGCGGCATGTGGGATCTTCCTGGACCGGGGCACGAACCTGTGTCCCCTGCCTCGGCAGGCGGACTCTCAACCACTGTGCCACCAGGGAAGCCCGCAGTTGATTTTTTAAACTAGAATGTTCATGGGACAGTCATTCACATTGGTAAGATGTGGTGGATTTTTTTTGGTGACCCAGAGTGACATGTAGGCAACTAGACATCTCAAGGCCTTCATTTAAAATAATGTATGATTTTTCTATAAATTCAGTGGTACCACATTTTGTTTTTCCAACCAATTAATGCTACCCCTCATCCATCCCCTACCCCCCAAGGCACCACCACAGACACACAACTTCTGAACTCTGATATGGTAAAAAGAACATAAGCTTTAAATCCAGAAAGATCCAAGTTTAAATCTTGGGTCTGAAAAATGCTGTCTGCATGACTTTAGTCAAGTTACTTTACCTCTATGGGTATCAGATTTCTCATCTGTAAAATGAGGAATAGAAGCATTTCCCTTAAAGGAATTACATGGAATTATGCATATAAAGTATTTAGTAATTTTTTGAGTTAAAAAAAAAAACTAAGTAAGTGTATTTACCAAAATGAATTAGTGAAAAACTGTTGGCTGGTGAATGAATCTTAGCTGTGGGCCTATTATTCTGCAGTGATAGGCAAGTACAAATTTTGAAAGGCTATAGATTTTTGCTATAATGTAAGGAAATGGAAAATCTTGAAAAGATTTTTGGAGTGAGTCTGTTTTAAATAGACTTTATTGGAACGTAGCTTTCTGTGCTAGGCAATAGGAAAGTCCCCAGAAGAACTTTCTAAGTTTGCACTTAGAGGATTTTATAATGAGGTAAAAGGAGGAAGATAAATATTATAGTTTTTAATATGTTTTCTGTTTTCTCCTAGGTTGTTTGTATAGGTGCTACCTTAGTTTTACATATTTTTATTCCTTAGTAATTGTAACCTTGAATATAAGAGATTGAAAGATTAGTGACGTAAATAATTACAGTACCAAACCTAGACAGATGGGTGTACTGTATTCTGCCAATTGAGGTGAGGAACTAACATTTGTCTCCAGGCAAAACTCCTGCAAACCACATGGTCCATGGCAATGAATTTGATTCATCTGGGCAAGGGCATGAATCTAGTTTCAGCTTTGCTATCGACCAGTTCTGTGGTCTTGGGCAGGCACTTCTATTTCAGTGGGGTTTCACTTCCTCCTTTGCAGTTGAGTTGAGGACAGCAAACGTTGGCTGAATTATTGTGGGCCAGCCGATTCCAGGCCCGGGGACCTAAAGGTAGATGAGACTCAGGGCTTGCTTTCCAGTGCCACCTTTGGAGAAAAGGTAGACTGGTATATCCCTAATTATAATGACAAATGCAGAAAGAAAATTATTGCAAGACTCACAGAGTAGGGCATGTTTTAATCTAAAAAAAAAAGGTTATCAGAGACACATACTAGAGGAGGAAATGTCTGGGCAGAATTTTGAATGGAGATACTAGTTGTCAGATGCAGGAAGTTGAATAGATGGAGTACCAATAGATGGAAAGACCACTAAGCATTCTGGGTAGAGAGATAACACGTAAAAGGTTAGAAAAGGCAGGGCGTGTTCAGATCAAATTATAAATAGAACTATTTTGTTGAGAGCTTCATGGGACATGGGAGTGGGGACATTGTTTTATTCACAGATATAGCTCCAGCTCCTAGGACTCAATAAACTAATAAATGGTAGAGTAGATAAACTGGCATAATGCAAAAGATGGATGTTTTTCTCTATATGTCCAAGGATCACATTAAAATTCAGTCACTGTGCTTTTTTGATTGTTTGTCGCATTTCACAAGTAAATCATACATTCCTCGCCAGCAGAAAGCACTTGGAAGGCCTTCAGTAGACCCTTGACAATTGAATAATTGGTTCAGGCCTGAAGCATTGAATGAAACCTTTAGAGAAGGTCTGACTTGGCACTGCCCATGTCTGGGGACCATGAGCTTAACATACCTCCCTTGTTGAGGGACAGCAGAAATCAGGTGGGTTAATTGCGAGGATTGTCCTGGGAAGCCTGTTAGTGAAGGCAGCACAGCATCTGCAAGAGACTTGACTGGCTTTCATAAGAAGGAGAAAAAGTGTTAGGGAAAG
>NW_006789324.1:967680-970409 GCF_000442215.2 Lipotes vexillifer | reverse complement strand
AGGGAAAGATTCATTGGAGTTTAAATAACATTCCATACACTATAATGAGGGCCTGAGCAAAGGTAGATACCTGTGGTTAAAGAAAATCCCACTTCCTACACTCCCAGCAAAACTGTGGGTGTTAGGGACCTTCCTGCTTCATTATTCTGAGGAATAGCATTATCAGGGAATTGCAAAGACTTGAGCTTCAAAATCAATATGTGCTGAGAATTACACGGCAGGAAAGCCAGGAACTATAATGCTTTGAACACTGTTTTTATAGTCAATTTTGGGAAAGTCCATGAATTCAAACTCAAGGACACATTTTTAGCACTGACACTCGTTAGCTGATATAGGTGTGAGTTTGTTCATTTTTTTTTTTTCTTTTCTTTTCTTTTAGAAGCATAGGATGAGTATATGCCATTGGCCAAGCACTGTTCTAGTTCTGTGGTGTGTTCAGTGCTGTGGATCTGGCCCTCAAGGAGGGTGCAGTTGTATTAGTTAGGGGAATTCCAGCCACTCAGCCAAAATGTGTAATCACTCAGGAAAAAGCACAGTCAACTTCTTGCTCATGTAGCAGTACTGGGCAGATGAACTGGTTGGCCGGCATCTCTTTTCCATGCAGTCATTCAGGAATATAGACTAAAGGAGGTCCTGCCATTTTCTACAAGTGGGTCCAAGGCCTTCCTGGGGCTGGTCTCCATTCCAGACAAACAAAAGGGACCAAGGGAAGAGAAGAGCATCCAGAGGTGGTCTTTACAAACCAGGCCTGAAAATGGCAGTCATCACTTCTGCTTGTATTCCACAGGCTAGATCCAGTCAGAAGCCCACACCTAGCTGCAAGGGAGGCTGGGAACATGGCCCAGCTGTGTACCCAGGGGTGGGGTGCACCTTGTGGGCTCTACCATAGCAAACTACTACAGCAGATAAGTTAGATTCAGAACCCATGGTAATACAAGAGAAAGGAGGACCATGTACATTTATTGGCTACTGGGTGATAAGCCCCTTGCTTTACACTGTCACATGAATTAGCATGTTGTCCTCCAAGTAATTTCAAGTTATATATTAAAATTATTTTACAAAAGAAGAAGTGAAGACTTGGGGCATTTTAAGTAACTTTTGATGGTGTTTGTTTGAAGCCACGGGTAGAAAATGAAAGGAAGGTTTGATGCCGTCCCGGTGTCTGATTTGCAGAGCAGTTAATATTATTTTCACTGGTCAAGAGTAACAATGCAACAGATACCATTCTGTACCTCTCAGGACAGAGTTTTCAGCTGGAGAGCATCAGCCCTTGTTCTGATCTGCTCTTTACCACTTGTTTGGTGATGTGTGACTTCCAGTAGCAGTTTAGCTGGTGATACTACTATAAGGCATGGAACAGAGTCTCGATTACTTGTCTGCCCGTCTATCCATCTTTCCTTCATTGGTCCATTTGTTTGTTCATTCGTTCGTTCACTTGTTCATTCTTTTCTTTTCTCAAACATGTCTAATATTTACTGTGCCCACTGAATGTGCTTAGCACTGTGTTAGGTGTTTGGAATACCAAGAGAAAATGTGGTGCCTTGCCTTTGACAAGTTCACTGTGAAATCAGACAGTCAGACATGGAAAGAGATAATTAAAATGTAAGATTTTGAAAGGGCATGAGGCAGAAAATGAAATTGGGCCGAGAGATGGGAAAGCTGATTCTGCCAAAGAGCAGTCCAAGAGAGAATGCACAGAAAGGGAATAAATAGACTTGGGGAACTGAAGAGCTTTCCCAAGTTAAGAAAGGAATGGGCAGAACATCCCAGGTAGAGGAAGCAGCACAGATAAAGGAAAAGAGGAATGTGAAGATGGAGTATGTTCAAGATTGGTTTAAAAAACAAAAGCCACGGGGTAAGTGGCTGTGGGGAGTAGCAGGAGACGTGCATGGATTGGGTCTGAATGTTTAAGAAGGGCGCACGCTCAGGGCTGATGTCCTTTTCATCTGCCTCCATGACGAGCCGGGCTCCTGTGTGGTTGTCAGGGCTGGTCTGTACCCTTGGTGCGGAGTACGCCACCACCACTGTTTATGTGACATAGTAGGCAGTGCCAGGATCCAGCTGCCCCCAGTGGACCTCTCCAGCGGCCCAAGGGAAGACAGGACCTGACCAAGGAGTAAATTTCCAGTGCATCAAAAACTGCCTGGTCCAGCAGGCAAGCCTGACATGCAAAATGGGAGTCCTAGAGGTCAGACACTGGACAGATGCCAGATCAGAGGAGACAGCAGCAGGGCAGGGACAGGGTGGGAGGGGAGCCAGGCCATTGGCTTTGAGCGTGGTTGACCCTCCTATCCCCATTCCCCGCATTCTTCCTCCTTCCCCAAAAAGGTGCCTGCACACGCGCGCGCACACACACACACACACACACACACACGCACATGGCTTCAGAGTCTACTTATTGGGAGCTTACTGGGTGTTCAGAATTTGGTTAGCTTAGTCATAAGGAAAAAACACAGACTTGGGGGGCAAAAAAGTGTTGGAAAAAGCTACTGTGCACGTGAGGGTGCATGGGAGAGGAGGTGCACCATTAACCACTAACCCTCTATGGATTTTTTCCAAGTACTCTCAGCTGTTATATTCATTCACAGTAATTTCAGGGACTGCCGTAATTACACCACGTAAGGTAGCCCTTAAGAATGATTAAAATAAAAATAATAGCAATAAACATGTAAGTATTGATCCATCATGGCTGATCAATCTTGCCACTTTTTTTTTTTTTTTTTTTTTTT
>NW_006789324.1:956782-967426 GCF_000442215.2 Lipotes vexillifer | reverse complement strand
CCCAGCCGCTCCGCGGCATGTGGGATCTTCCCGGACCGGGACACAAACCCGTGTCCCCGGCATCGGCAGGCGGACTTTCAACCACTGCGCCACCGGGGAAGCCCCATGGCTGATCAATCTTATCTTTCCCATTTAGCGGGTGGATAATTAGTACTATTAACAGGTGTGATGGCTCAGACATAAACTAGAGTAATTCAGTCAAAAGAACCTCCTAGCACTCAGTTTAGGACTCTAGCAGCTAGTGACAACCCATTTCAAGTCAATTTAATGAGTATTTATTGAGTGTCTACTAAGCACACGAATTGTGCTGCCAGGATAACAGTGATCAAAGGATACTGATCTGAATGAAATTCTCCTTGAAGTTTCTTCCAGTTGGTTTATGATGATTAGAATTGTGGCTCTAGGGAATGACAAATGGAGATAGACTAAAAACACAGTTCTGTGTAGATGTGTTTTGAAATGCTTAGTGAGACTTTTGGCTCTTTATTAAGTGAGCAGCAGGTTAAATTTTGCTTGAAGACTGGCCAGAAGGTCCTGACCTTTAGTATTTGCTGGCAGAAATTAGGAATCTTAATAATATGTGACTCCAAAAAAAAAATGTTGAATAGGTTGGGAAAAAACTAAATTACATAGAGGAATATTTAAAAATGATAAAAAAAACCAGCAAGAGGGTGTATGTAGACCCAAGGAATTACATGTGTGTTGCTATTGCCATTGTGTATGTCCTTGTATTTTTCTTCCTCCTGTTTTGGCTTTTTCTTTGAGAAGTAAGAATAAGGAAATGATAAGGGCCAAAAGGTTCTGAGATAGTTTGTGTTCTGAGCACCTCCTTTAGAAATACACTACTGATGAAAAATCTGAAAGTGAAATTAAGAAAACATTCCCATTTACCATTGCAACAAAAAGAATAAAGTATCTAGGAATAAACCTACCTAAGGAGACAGAAGACCTGTATGCAGAACATTCTACGACACGGATGAAAGAAATTAAAGATGATACAAGTAGATGGAGAAATATACCATGTTCTTGGATTGGAAGAATCAACATTGTGAAAATGACTCTACTACCCAAAGCAATTGACAGATTCAGTGCAACCCCTATCAAACTACCACTGTCATTTTTCACACAACTAGAACAAAAAATTCCACAATTTGTATGGAAACACAAAAGACCCCAAATAGCCAAAGCAATCTTGAGAACGAAAAATGGAGCTGGAGGAATCAGGTTCCCTGACTTCAGACTATACTACAAAGCTACAGTAATCAAGACAGTATGGTACTGGCACAAAAACAGAAATAGAGATCAATGGAACAGGATAGAAAGCCCAGAGATAAACCCACACACATATGGTCACCTTATGATAAAGGAGGCAAGAATATACAGTGGAGAAAAGACAGCCTCTTCAATAAGTGGTGCTGGGAAAACTGGACGGGTACATGTAAAAGTATGAAATTAGAACACTCCCTAACACCATACACAAAAATAAACTCAAAGTGGATTAAAGACCTAAATGTAAGGTGAGACACTATCAAACTCTTAGAGGAAAACATAGGCAGAACACTCTATGACATAAATCACAGCAAGATCCTTTTTGACCCACCTCCTACAGAAATGGAAATAAAAGCAAAAATAAACAAATGGGACCTAATGAAACTTAAAAGCTTTTGCACAGCAAAGGAAACCATAAACAAGACCAAAAGACAACCCTCAGAATGGGAGAAAATATTTGCAAATGAAGCAACTGCCAAAGGATTAATCTCCAAAATTTACAAGCAGCTCATGCAGCTCAATAACAAAAAAACAAACAACCCAATCCAAAACTGGGCAGAAGACCTAAATAGACATTTCTCCAAAGAAGATATACAGATTGCCAGCAAACACATGAAAGAATGCTCAACATCATTAATCATTAGAGAAATGCAAATCAAAATTACAATGAGATATCATCTCACACCGGTCAGAATGGCCATCATCAAAAAAATCTACAAATACTAAATGCTGGAGAGGGTGTGGAGAAAAGGGAACCGTCTTGCACTGTTGGTGGGAATGTAAATTGATACAGCCACTATGGAGAACAGTATGGAGGTTCCTTAAAAAACTGCAAATAGAACTACCATACACCCTAGCAATCCCACTACTGGGCATACCCTGAGAAAACCATAATTCAAAAAGAGTCATGTACCAAAATGTTCATTGCAGCTCTATTTACAATATCCAGGACGTGGAAGCAACCTAAGTGTCCATCATCGGATGAATGGATAAAGAAGATGTGGCACATATATACAATGGAATATTACTCAGCCATAAAAAGAAATGAAATTGAGTTATTTGTAGTGTGGTGGATGGACCTAGAGTCTGTCATACAGAGTGGAGTAAGTCAGAAAGAGAAAAACAAACACCATATGCTAACACATATATATGGAATCGAAGGGAAAAAAAAAAAGGTCATGAAGAAACTAGGGGTAAGACGGGAATAAAGACACAGACCTACTAGAGCATGGACTTGAGGATATGGGGAGGGGGAAGGGTAAGCTGTGACAAAGTGAGAGAGAGGCATGGACATATATACACTACCAAACGTAAAATAGATAGCTAGTGGGAAGCAGCCGCATAGCACAGGGAGATCAGCTTGGTGCTTTGTGACCACCTAGAGGGGTGGGATAGGGAGGGTGGGAGGGAGGGAGACGCAAGAGGGAAGACATGGGAACATATGTATATGTATAACTGATTCACTTTGTTGTAAAGCGGAAACTAACACACCATTGTAAAGCAATTATACTCCAATAAAGATATTTAAAAAAAAATGCAGCCACCTCCTGTAGCTCCCTGATGTATATCTACTCCACCACTGCACCCCCAGGAAAGGGACTTAGCCCTTTTTCCACTCCAGAGGAATCCCTTTCTCTCTGCCTTTGCCCAAGCAAAGTCCTTTATGATACCTTTGCCCAGAAGATTAAAGGCAGAAGGGAAGCACCTGAAAATGCTTTTGTCACCAAGATGCTCTGAATCCCTGAAGGGAATAAAACTGTGAAGATGCTTTTAACTCTTACAGAAAGTTCAGGGTAAGGTGATGTTTGCTTTTTTTGTAGGGTCTTGGAGTTGGGCTTTAATAATTTCAACCGTAAATCTATAACCATTTACTTGTGATATAGTTTTTGTATATAGTACCTAGAAAAAGGTATATGGAAAAAATATATATATATAGAGAGAGAGAGAGAGGGAGAGAGAGAGGTCATAAAAGTAAAACTAGCTCCCTCAAACCTCTGGTTGACATAACTCAAGCAGGCTCTTCTATCAGATTTTGTAACTTTAATGTAAGATCGAGAAATAGGAATTCAGGGAAATTACTTGACTGAGACTGAGGGCATTAACAAGCTATAGTCATAGTTCTTGGAAAGGTGGGCTTTCCTTCAGCTGGTATCAGAATGCAAGGGGATTAATATGGTAGCTGGGGCCTCACCACAGAAGGGATAAGCAATGGGTGTTTGAAGCTCTGCAGGTTAAAGGAAAAACGCCATGGCATCCTCTCCATGGCAGAACCCAGCCAAGAGCTCAAAGTAAGGGGAGTAAGGGCCTAATTCCCAGGACAGGATCTGGCAAGGGCTAGCTAGCCTCAGAAGAAGCCTCTGTATAAATGGTGGCATTCTCATTTCCAATGAAGAACAGTGCAGCTGCAGACCAAGTTGGCAGTACAGTCGTATACTCTAGCCAAGTTCACAGACAGACAGTAACTCAGTTATTACCTGGATGTCCAGACCCTACTCTAAGCCCAGCCAGTCTTAGGTCTATGGCCACATGACCAGTTCCAGGCCCTACTTGCTAGTAATGATGAGGTTAGTGAGTGATGAGGTTACTTGCTAGTGAGGCTGATGACCTCTTTTCTGCTCTGATTGATAGATGTTAGAATTTAATAATTTAAACGTAATAATGTACAGTTAAATTATTTGATAGGCTGGAACCTGGGTGTTTCATACGAAGGTCATATGTCTCAGGGAAGGACTGGAGAAGGCAAGGGCAGGCTGACAGAGGTCATGACAGTATAGAACAGTATATTTCTGAGGGTTTTATTCCTTCTCTTCCTCCTTCCCCCAGTTATATGGAGTATTTGTGTTTCCCTTTTGGCTGTTGTGCAACAGAGATTGTGTTGATTGATAGTTGACAAGAAACAAAAAAGCAGTTAAGTTCATTAATGCAGTGCACTTTTATGGAGCACCTAATCTGCATCAGGTACCTTGCTAAGTGCTGGAGATGCAGTGGTGAATAAGATAATCTCTGCCAGATTTCTGTATCGCACCCTCAGTTTCCTTTCTTAGCATATCCACCCTGCTAGTGGTTGCATATGTAGTACAAATACATGTACATGTAACTGTTGTCCATTATTTAATATACCTGGATGTGCACAGCTAGGAAAATCCTACCAGGGGATGCAAGAAGACATGAGGTCTGTGTTTATCTTAAATAGGGCCTTTCCCAGAACAAGGGTCAGTCCCAGAGGGAAGGTCGATATAATTAACCAAACACTGATAGCAATTGGTTCTTGTGGTTTAATCACAGACATTGAATCCGCAGTGGTAAGCTCAATGTAATGACTGAAATTTTAATTTCCATAGTAGTGTCATATCCATCCTTCACTTTCCAAGCCTGTCCTCCTCAGCTCATTCTAGCCTGTGTTCATCATTCTTACCTTTCATTAGTTAAACTGTAAAAACAGACAGTGTTGTCTAGTGGAACAACAGTGGGCGTGCAGTCAGAAGACCTGAGTTTGGGTCTTGACGCCTCCAGTTATTTGTGACTTTGGTCTATTTAACATTTTCTGAGCCTCGATTTTCCTCATCTGTGGTGACGCTGGCATTTTAGGGTTGGTGGGTCCAGTCAGATGATGTGTGAAGATTGCTTAAGAGTTCAGCTGTTTTTTTCCGAAACACCTAGCATTGTGTATGGCACATTTTAGATGACTGATAAATATGTGCAGTCAAACCATTGTTCGTTGTATGTGTTGTATGAGATTCAGATTTGCCTTTTTGAGTGTATTCTTCTTTGATTTATTACATTTCAGCTTGTTTTTATAAATGTCTTGTTTCCCTAATCAGATTCTCTAGTCCTTAGGGAGGTGCCTTTTCCTTTTATTTGTTTTGCCCCTCTTCCTCCCCCAACCCAGGTCTTATCAAGTGTAGGGATTTAAGAAATGCTCAGCAAATAGTAATATATCGTTTCTCATTTCTTTCCTATCACCAGTTAATAAATGTTTGTCATAGGTATATATAAAGACATTACTGCCATGGTTGGGAGGTGGGGTTTGCTGTGTGCTGTAGACAAATGAAACTGAAAAATGAATAACAGTTCAATTCAAAATAATCAGGATCAAGAGACAAGTAAGCTTCTAGAGGATAAAGGCTGTTTCCTTTCTCATCGATGAATTCCTGGTGGAGGGACTAGTTCACAACAGGGGCTCCTTAAAAGTTTGCTAGTTGGATGGATGGATACATTGATTAGTTAACTGACAAATGACCTGACAAACAGCAAAAGTCTTTGAGAATCAGAAGGCAGAGAATTTATTAGTGGGGTGAAATTTTTTTTTTTTCCCTGAAGAGGAACCTAATTAGTCGATCCGAGTTCTTTGAAGATGAAATAATCTTTGGGGTAAACAAAAAGAAAAAAGAAAAAAAAAAAAAAGAGGAGGTATTTCTCCAGGCAGGGAGAACAGAACAGGCAAAACTTGTCTTTAATTTTCTTATGTTGAAATCTAATCCATTCTTCAAGATCTACATATAATTCATCTTTACATTGGCTCAAAGTGTCTTCTTTACACACGGTAGGTGGCTTCTTAGATCAACCTGGTTTTCAGATCTAACTCCACCTCTTTGAAGCTTTGAATCTTTGAACAATTTGGAGAATCTCTCTGAGCCTTTACTTCTGTAAAGTGGGAATGATGATTAGAAATTTACAAGGCTCTTGTCGGGATCAAACCCATCAGTGCATGGACACATGTTTCATAAACTGTGAAGTGCTCTTAAACACTAGTCATTTGGGCTATTATTTTTTTCTTAGAGTATTTCCTATATACTCAGGGCTATTAGAAACATTATAATTTATGTCTTTGCTTAGCTCATTAGGGTTAGGGTTAGGGTTAGGCAGTAGAACAAGGGAGTGACCTTATGAGAAAGAAAGAAAATCTGCCTGTTTCTTTGTGTAGAGACCTGATGCTAAAAAGAAGGAAAGAAATTCTTTTTGATGGATGATAAAGGTAAGCAGGGATAATTTATTTTCCAATCTGACTTACCTCTGGGCTATTAAAAAAAAAAGTATCAGAGGTGGTTTGTGTTTAATTGTAAAGCTTTCCTAAGAGAAGATGAATTGTCTCCCCATTGGGAAAGGTTGCCTTTCATCCGGACAGCACCCGCTTCAGCTCAACAGGCGTTCCTCGCATCAGGGCCCACGCTGGCCAGTTTGGGTATATACTCCCATAGAAAAGGGACAGTTCCTGCCCTCAAAGAATTCAAGTCCAGTAGTGAGAGTTAAGTGTCAGAAATGACCACCCCCTGCATGGGACAGTCTCTGTCATCCCCAAATATTGGGGGGCTAGGGCACTTGAGAGAGTGGAGATGGAAACATCCAAGGAAATTCTAACTCTGTGTTTTCCAGTACAACTGCCACTTGCCACATGTGGCAAGTTTAAATTTTAATTAATTTAAATGTATTTACATGAAAAATTCAATTCTTCAGTTGCACTAGCCACATTTCAAGTGCTCAAAAGCTGCATGTGGCCAGTGGCTACCCTATCAGACAGCACAGAATGTTTCCATCATGGTAGAGAGTCCGGTGGGGCAGCTCTGGGAATCCAGCTCCTGTACCTTCTCTAGGGGACCAAGGGCCTGGCGGGACCCATGACATCAGGCTTCATTGGCTTTCTGCCCCTTCAGCTTGACCTCCTCTGGGAGTAGAGTGGTATGTTCTACTCTCAAATGGCAGGATTTCCCATTCTAGAAGAAAATCAGTCCTTAACTTTCTATGCAGTGAGAAGAAAAGATAAAGTCTTTGGCATGATGTAAAAAGAGCATTCGTGGGTTACTCTTCCCCGTGCTGTCCCTGTCCCATGCCCTATGTGTGCTATTGCTATACTGAATTCACCATTTTTCAATCATGCCTTGTATTTTCATTCTTCTAAGCCCTTTGCCTACCTCTTACCCCTTCTTTTTTTTTGTTTTTTTGTTTTTTTTTTTTGCGGTACGCGGGCCTCTCACTGTTGTGGCCTCTCCCGTTGCGGAGCACAGGCTCCGGACGCGCAGGCTCAGCGGCCATGGCTCACGGGCCCAGCCGCTCCGCGGCATGCGGGATCTTCCCGGACCGGGGCACGAACCCGTGTCCCCTGCATCGGCAGGCGGACTCTCACCCACTGCGCCACCAGGGAATCCCCCACTTCCCTCTTATCCGCCTTCTTCGTGCACATCCTTCAAGGAGCTGGTTAAATGTCTACTGACAGTTGGTCTCTTCCTTTGCTGTGCTTCTAGAGCTCTCCTGCGGCACTTCTGTCCTGCTGTAATGATCCCTTTACACGTCTCTCTTCCTCCTCGATGGTGAGCTCCTTCCTTGAGAGCAAGACTTCACTTAGTCACCTTTGAACACCCTGCTTCTGCTAAAAGACAACGTTGAAAGTGACAGGTTGAATGAATGGGTTCCCACGTGAATGAATAAATTACTATGCAAATGGATAAACGAAAGAGTGAGAACACACTAGACTCCCCCGGCCAAATGAGCACTAAAGAGCTTTGTAAAAGCCTTTGGATCCCCAGTCCAATTCTGTTCTCTTCTTGGCTGTAGAATTCTGGGTGATCTCTCAGCATCCAGAGCCAAATACCTTTGAACTCAGGGTGTTAAGCCAGATACCAAGGCACTGCCCCCAAGTATGAATTAATAATCTTAAGGAAAGTGTAGGTCAGGAGATAAGGAGGCACGCTGGCTTCTATTTAGACAGATGTTGCTAACAGGCTCTGTGTATCCTCATAATGAAGTGGGCTATCAGTTCTGCACTGTGCACACTGCAGCAGGGTGGGACGCTGGCATTGTGATGAGTCTACATTATTCTGTGAGTTTAGCGCTAAGGGGATTAAAATGCAGGCCATTAAATTGTGCTTACTGTGGTGGGTGCAACAGACGTGATTCAGCATCGCACAGGGCGATTGTTTTTTTGAAAGTTTTAGATGGAAAGCACAGAGCTAGGGACTAAGACAGATCTAGGTCTGAGCTTTGGCCGACTCTGCTCTCATTTAATGAGGGACACTGAGTAAATAACTTGAAATTTTCTTACCTGTAGAACATAGGTAATAATGGTAATAATACCTCACTACCTGACATGGATTTGTGATACTTACATGAAATGACACACCACCATTTAAAACATAAAATCCAGGAAGAAAGGAACTATTGTTTATCAGGTGCTTTCTGTGAGCCAGGCCCTGTACTAGGCCTGTTAGCTGCAGTATCACGTTTAATTCCTATCAGGATCCTCAATATATAAATGTGATCATTACCACAAAATGACATCTCCTGTCTTAGACCCTTCTCTCCATTTCTGTTCCTGTGTCAAACATTAGTTTCCCAGGTGGGACTTCAGTAAATCCTCATACCATGTAAACTAGGTGATAACGTCCTCCACTTAACTGTGATGACAGAGAGGCCCAGAGAGGTTAAGTAACTTGTCTAAAGGCAAGGAGATACTAAATGGCAGAGTGGGAGTCTTAACCCAGTATGTACAACTGCAACTCTGAGACTTTTCCCACTCACTTGGTTGGCTATAGCTCTGTGCTAAGCAAAATTTCTATAATGGCACCGCCCCCCCCCCACAAATATTATGTCCTAATCCCTGAAATCTGTGATTATGATGAGATGCCATTCTAGTGATCACATTATGTATGTGTGCAGTATATGTAAAGAAGGGAGATTATTCAGGTGGGCATAATCTAATTGTCCAAGCCCTTAAAAGCAGAGAGATTTCTCAGATGGCAGAAGAGAAATCAGAGAGATTGGAAGCACAAGGGAGATTTGCAGTGCTCATGCTGTTTCAGAGATGGAGGGGCCCCTTAGAAGGGATCTGGATGACCTCGGCCTCAAGAAGATTTAAGTGACACCAGCTCACAGATGCAACTACAGAGAACCAAATTCTGCCAACAACCTGAATGTGCTCAGAAGTGGGTTCTTCCCTAGAGCCCCGGATGAGAACACCTCTGGCCGGCACCTTGATTTTGTCCTGATGAGACCCTGAGCCAGGAGGCCCGTGGAGTCTGCCTGGACCTCAGACTACTGAACTGTGAGCTCATGAACGGGGGTCGGGTTAAGCGTTAAGCTGACAGATTTCCGGTAACTTTTTTCACGGCAATCGGAAACTAATACAAATGCTTTACATTAGTGTCTGTTAGTTAAAAGCATCTACCTGATGAGGTTATTTTATGGAAGAAATGGAGAAAAAAAACATGTAAAGCACTTAGCACCATTCTTGACATTTAGAAAACACTTAAAAAATGTTACCTCTGTCTTATTTTTATTGTCATGCTGATTTTTACAAATTGGGAAACTGAGGCCAAAAGGTTAAATAGCATGCCCAAGGTCATAGAACCGGTGGCAGTCATGGTGAGAATGTTCAGGAAGGGCTTGCTCTTATAAGAGTGTGCACTTCATCCATAGACCAGTGATTTGTAACCAGGAATGCACATTGGAATTACTGGCAGAACTTGCCATACGGATCCTTATATCCTGATCACAATCATTATGATTCAAGGTCTTGGGTGATCTTGGGTAACTCTCTCTTAAAAAACTTCACGGATGCTTTTAAGGTACACACTTGTAGAGTTACTGCACTAGACTATGAGCTCCTTGAGTTAAGGGCCTTATTTATTTATTTATATTTATTTAATTGGAGTATAGTTGAAATGTGTTTCAAGTGTACAGCAAAGTGATTCAGTTATACATATATATGTTTTTTCAGATTTTTTTCCATTATAGGTTATTACAACATATTGAATATAGTTCTCTGTGCTATACAGTAGGTCCTTGTTGTTTATCTATCTTATATATAGTAGTGTGTATCTGTTAATCCCAAACTCCTAATTTATCCCTCCCCCTGCCCCTTTTCCCTTGGGTAACCATAAGTTTGTTTTCTATGTCTGTGAGTCTGTCTCTGTTTTATAAATAAGTTCATCTGTATTATTTTTTAGATTCCACATTTAATTGATATCATATAATAGTTGTCTTCTCGGTCTGACTTACTTCATTCAGTATGATAATCTCTGGGTCCATCCATGTTGCTGCAAATGGCATTATTTCATTCTTTTTTATGACTAACATTCCATGGTATAAATATACCACATCTTCTTTATCCATTCATCTGTGGATGGACATTTAGGTTGCTTCCATGTCTTGGCTATTGTACATAGTGCTGCTATGAACATAGGGGTGCATGTATCTTTTCAGATTAGAGCTTTTGTCTTTTCTAGATATATGCCTAGGAGTGGGATTGCAGGATCGCATGGTAACTCTTTTTAGTTTTTTAAGGAGCCTCAGGCTCTTCTCCATAGTGGCTGTACCAATTTACATTCCCACCAACACTGTAGGAGGGTTCCCTTTTCTCCACAATTAGGGGCCTTTTTTTTT
>NW_006789324.1:951765-956665 GCF_000442215.2 Lipotes vexillifer | reverse complement strand
GAACTCGTGTCCCCTGCATCGGCAGGCGGACTCTCAACCACTGCGCCACCAGGGAAGCCCCTAGGGGCCTTTTTAATCATCATAATCACAAGAAGGCCTGGACTTATAAAATATATGGTTATATATGTTACATATTATTCTTCCAATGGATTTCTGGGACTTTACGGTTTCAACGAAGGTCCCATGACCTTGGAGTGGATGTCGGTGGAAATGCTTCCCTACCTTTCTCCTAAATTGGCCCATTTTGGTGGCTGGCAGCGTGAGCCTGGCATTTATTTTATCTAACAGCTCTCAACCCTTATGAATCAGCTCCCCAGGGCTCTGCCTCCCCAATCACACCCATGTCTATAGTTTCTCTTTCTTTTCTTAGTCCGAGGAGGAGGCCTTGCCATTCACCTGACACCAGCAGATTTAAAATAAGTTTGTTAACAGGAGCAGAAAGTTGCAGCTGCATTGCTGCGATGGGCGAATCCTCCCCCAGTGGGCAGAGCTGTTGGAGAGAGGCAGTTAAAAGGCAGTGCAGAACAGGAGCAGGATGACTCAGAGAGGGATCCCAGCTTTGAGCATCGACACTTGGTTTTCCATTGTAGTCTCAGGAGTGGGTGCCAGTGTCTTTCGGTTTTTCCTATTCAGTTTTATTTATTTATTTATTTTTTGTGGTACGCGGGCCTCTCACTGCTGTGGCCTCTCCCGTTGCGGAGCGCAGGCTCAGCGGCCATGGCTCACGGGCCCAGCCGCTCCGCGACATGTGGGATCCTCCCGGACCGGGGCACGAACCCTTGTCCCCTGCATCGGCAGGCGGACTCTCAACCGCTGCGCCACCAGGGAAGCCTTCAGTTTTATTTTTAAAGCAGTTCCCCTTTCTCAAGACAGGCCACACAATTCTACTAGTAACAAATCATGCAATGAACACCTTCAAGGAGACAAAGGAAGGTGACTGAAACTCCTCAGAAGCGTCGGCCACCTGCTGAATGTTTGACTGGACATGGTCATGATAATGACAGTCCCAATCTAAAAAATTTATATGGCTCCTGCTGTCTTTCCAAAGAAATCGCACCACACTGTCAGATTAGTTTCCACTGATTCTGGTGGAACGCTGACAATGGAATTGAGGACTTAAAAAAAAAAAAAGAAAAGAAAAGAAAAAGGAAAAAACCCTCCATTCCCTGAATGCCAAGCCTTTTGAAATGTCCCTGCTTTCATGGCGCCTAATAAATGTCAGCTCACATGTTGCTCATCAGATGGGTGCCATCTGGTGTATTGGAAAGAGATTTCGATTGGGAATGGCAGAGAAACAGGCGTTTACTAGCTGTTTGACTTCTGCGTCTCAGTTTCCTCTAAAACTGGGAGTGTGTGTTTAGATAATCTCTAAGGCACATTTCATCTGTTAGCGCTCAAGCAATATATTAAGGATGTAAGTAAGCTTCATGAGGGTCGGCCATGTGTCTTGTTCATTTCATATTCCCGTTGCCTGGCATGGTGACCAGCAGGTAGCAGTTGCAGAGTAAATATTTGTTGAATAAATGACTGCATGGATGAATAAACTAATGTCGATGAAACTAATGAAGAGATCCTCGACATGTGTTACTGTCTTTTATGCTCATTTTGATGGGGTTTGTGCAAAAAAAAAAAAAAAAAAAAAAAAAAAAGGAAAAAAAGGCAGCTAATACGCAGAGGGATCAGCTCGGTGCTTTGTGACTGCCTGGAGGGGTGCGATGGGGAGGGTGGGAGGGAGGGGATATGGGAACATATGTATGTATGTGGCTGATTCATTTTGTTGTAGGGCAGAAGCTAACACACCATTGTAAAGCAATTATACTCCAATAAAAAAAATAAAATAAATAAGCAACAAGGATATATTGTATAGCACAGGGGATTACAGCCATTATCTTGTAATAATTTTTAATGCAGTGTAATCTGTAAAGATACTGAATCACTATGATGTATACCTGAAATTAATATTGTAAATCAGCTATATGTCAATTTAAAAATAAAATACACTGATGATTAATGAAAAAAAAAGGCAGCTGATACACTGCCTTTGACAAGTGTGTCAGCTGTGATGGTGTGGAAGTGATGATGCATTTGTTGCTCTTGGCTCATCAGACCCCTAGACAATTAGTCTTGTTATTGCTTTTGTGTGTTATGTAAAAACCTGAGGTATAGACCAGTCAATGAATTACATGTCCTGATGGGATATGGTTGGCAGTGGCCACCAAGGGTTGGTGAGAGAGCTCAGAATCCAAAGGGTTCCCTTAGACCTCAGGTGTAAGCTGTTAAGAGTTGAAATCTGGGGAGGTCAGCTTAGGCAAAATAGAGAAACTGTACAGGTCAGGGGACATGGTGTACAGACCCAGTGAGTGAGAAACTCAGGAGAAGCATCCAAGGGATAGGGAGCTTGATATCTGATATCAGAGAGGGGGCCGGGTGAGTCAGAAACATACGTCACTTCTAGGGTCCCATAGATGAGGGTCTTCATTCTAAAAGTTCCAATTTACCTCCATTTTCCCCAAAGAGAGTTCGTTCTGTAAGGCAGGTGATCGAGATGAATAGAGAGAATAAGAGTTTTAGAATTCGACCAATGTGAATTTGAACACTGGTGCCATCATTTACTACTTTCATACTTTCTCCTTTTTTTTTTTTTTTTTTTTTTTTTTTGCGATACGCGGGCCTCTCACTGTCGCGGCCTCCCCCGCTACGGAGCACAGGCTCCGGACGCGCAGGCTCAGCGGCCATGTCTCACGGGCCCAGCCGCTCCGCGGCACGTGGGATCTTCCCGGACCGGGGCTCGAACCTGTGTCCCCTGCATCGGCAGGCAGACTCTCAACCACTGAGCCACCAGGGAAGCCCCACAGTATGTTTATATGTGAAATATACTAGAAATACAGAACTGGGGATGTTCAGAAAAAGAAATGCTCAGTTCTGTCTTGGGGAGTCAGGGAAGGCATCCATTTCACTCCAGCTCAGGTATTTTGAAGATGCCTATGTTCACCCAGTTTGGGGAAAGAAAATGTTCTCTGATATTTTGTATGCTGCTGTGTGGGCTTTTCTTTTTAAAAGTTTCAGTTCTACATTTGAGTTGTAGGAAACAGGAGCTCTTGATTGAAGATCTTTTGAAAATAGATAGCAACAAGGTCTCACGTGTGTCAATTATGTGTGTCAAGTGATGATAATAATAGCTAATATTTATGGCACCTGAAAATACAACTAATGATTATTGGTTCATCTTTATTACGTGACAAGCATTTTTCTAAGCCCTTTCATTCATTGTGTCAGTTAATTCTTCACAGATTCCCATAATATATGTTTTATTATCCCGTAACAGTTTTATTATCCCCATTTTACAAAGGAGGAGTGTGGAGTTTACAGAAGTTAAGTAATTTCTGCAAGGTCACTAGTTAATAATTTACAGAATTGTGACTTGAACTGGTTTTGTCTGTCTTCAGAGCTCATGCTCTGTAAGAGAACATTATGCTGTCACAAGAAATCTCTTTATTTTAAAAAAAAAAGAAATAGCATGGTTGAGTTTGTTAGCTGCAAATCCAAATTAGAGTATTGGTAATGATGTTTGTTCGTTTCTATATAATGATTTAATTTTAATGATCCTATTTCCTTATCAGGATGACATTATTTTGAAGATCTGATGAGTACATTTGATATCTTTGTTGTCATTTAATTCACTTAACATCTGGAGCAGCTGTTTTGTTTTATTTTTTTCTGAAGGGGTGGTAGTTGTAATCTTTAGGGAGAATTTTTGCTTCTTCTTAATCATCTTCAATATTGAAAACAAAACAAGTGGTTAAAGCAATCTCTGAGTCGTAGCTGACACATTTTCAGAGTAGCTGTTAGCTTGCATAAAAGAAAGATAACGTCGATATTGTCAGAATGAGAGTTAAAGAGCTCAACTTTAGGTTGCTAGAGAAATCATCTGTAATCACGAGAGAGATTCCTTGGGTGTTCATGGAGTTCAGAACTGAAATACAGAAGGCTGTGCAATAGTCACATGTTTTTCATGTTTTAGGAGGGAGAAATGTATGCTTCAATAAACAAGTCTTGATGGCAAAGACCAAATGAGGAAGGTGGGAACGGTGCATAACTCAAATCTTAGAATCCTGCAAATTTCCCTTCTGATGACAGGGGAGATGGTTTGGGGCATCAAGTCAGGTGCTCTTATTTCCGACAGAAGCCAACTGAAAGGCACTTACTCATCTCAAAGTCACCCCACATAGAAAAAAGGCAAATTCAGCTCTTCTGACAATGAGTGTAATACAGTGTGTTTACTTTTGCTTGGAAGCAGAAACGTAATTTTGGGAAGATGCATATGGCCATATAGTTCTACAGATGGCCACCAAAATGTTGAAGAATCCTCACTTGCAGCCCGAAAAAAAACATTCTACAGATAAATACAAAGAATAATATAATAGACCTCAGTATACCTACTACCTGGTTTTGGCAAGGCTTAAAATTTTGCGTTATTTGATTTGGATTTTTTTTCCTTTAAGAATTAAAATATTATAGATGCGAGTAAAGCCTCTGTGATACTGCTACTTGAATCGATTCCATCTTTCCTTGAGTGGAAATCAGTATTTTGAGTCTGGTGTTTGACGTTTCTTAAAGAGTTTAAAATTTTACTGCATATTATATATCTAAAACAAAATGTGCTTTATATGCTATGTATTTTAAAACTTTACAGAAATGCATGCATACTGAGTATGAACTTATCTCTTTACTTTTGGGGCTCAACGTCATTTTTGAGATTTATCCATGTTGATATAAGTAGTTCTAATTCATTCATTTTAACTGCTACTTAGTATTTGGTTAAATGAATATAACAATATTTACATACTTCATCTTCTGATGATGAGCACTTAGGTAGTTTACAATATATGGCTGTAGGGAA
>NW_006789324.1:931327-951719 GCF_000442215.2 Lipotes vexillifer | reverse complement strand
GGTAGTTTACAAAATATGGCTGTAGGGAAAAAAAAAAGCTTTAATAACTATCCTTTATCTGTCCCTTTGGCCTCGTATGAGACGATGTTGCAAGGTAGAATATCTAGGACCAGATTGTTGAATCTTACGATATACGCATCTTCAGTTTTAGTGGGTATTGCCAAATTATGTTCTAAAGTGGATTTTCCAGTTTATATATCCACCAGCAGGATATGAGTACCCTGTGCTCCATATAAAAAACAATAATTAAATCATTTATTACTGTTATACTTTTAGTTTTTGCCAGTCTGGTGGGCATAGAATGATGGTTCCGCATCTTTGTTTTAATTTGCATTTGCCTGAATGCATTTGCGGTTAGGTTATTTTCATCTCTCTATTGGCTATTCAGGTTTTCTCTTCTAGGTTTCATGTTCATATCCCTTGCCCTATTTTTATCTTGAGTGAGTTTCCTTTTTCTTGTTAATCTGTAGTTCTTGTGTATACTATCTACAGATCTCTTCTTGGTACCTTTATAAATATTGTTGTGGTTGTTTTTGCAGATGATACAATAAATTCAGTGTAATCCAGCTCAAAATTCTAACATGTGTGGGTGTGTTTGTGGGTAATTTGACAGCTTCTGAAATGTACATATCAGAATGCAGATGTCTAATAATAGTGAAGACTATTTTGAAGAACAACAAAGTGACAGATATTATACTCCTGGATATTGTCTTATTAAGCATATATTATGTGCCAGGTATTATTACAGACACTTTAATATGTTAATAGGATGGAAGCTTACAAGTATTGCCTTTAATGCTTCCGGGACCAGAAGAATTTCTGCAGCTTCTCTTTCAGGTTATGAGGCAGGGAATAACTAGCTTCTCTCCTCACCCTTCACCATTAGATGCAATGTTTCCTCCTACCAGTCACCCCTCAGTTACTCTGCTTCAGAATAGCTGGCCTCTTGCTGTTGCTTCAGTGCGTTAAGAACATCCCTGTCTCTGCTTCTTTGCACTAGTCCTTCTGTTTCTGTGTCTTCTTAACCCAGCTTTATCGCTCTTTATTGTTTATTACCACTTGGCATTACCTATTTTGTTTTATTGTGCATCTCCCTCATTAGACTATAAGCTCTGTGAGGACAGTCTTCTGTGTTCATTGCTGAACAAACAGGTCTAGAATATTGCCAGACATGTAATAGAGTCCCAAACAGTACTTGTTGAATGAATGAATGAAGGAAGGAAGGAAGCAGGGAAGGAATCTATTCTGTACTTTAAAATCTTGTCTATGTGAAACGATAAATTTCAATTCCACTAAGGCTTAGGATATAAATGTAGTTTGCATTTTAAGGCACACAATGGTTTCTTGGCAGCAGGGGTTTATGAGTAAGAGTACGGACTTTGGATTCACAAGGAGTTGGGTTTAAATCATTCTTGTTCTACTAATTACTGGTGGTGTGACTGTTTACTTAACCTTTCTAAGACTGTTTCCTAAAAAAGAAAACTGTTTCCTCCCTTGTAAACATTAGCATAATCTTAGCACTCTTTAGTAACAAGATCTGGCTTGCTTTTTCAAAGGCTTGCTGTGGTGGCTGCATTGAGAATCTCTTGAATTAAGGGAGTACATGTGGAAACAAGGAGACGATGGGGGAGCGGGGTTGAGAAACAGGTAAATTCCACCTGGATTTTAAAGATGGAGCCTGCAGAGTTTATTAGGAGTTTGGCTTGGGTGTATGAGACAAAGAGCAACCAAGAATGTCTCCAAGGCTTCAGGGCTGAGAAACTGGGAAGGTTGGAGTTGCCGTTTACTGAGCTGGGAAACACTGAAGGAAGAAAAGGTTGGGGGAATGTTAATATGGACGTTAAGTTTGAGATGTGGACTAGATGCCCATTCACGGTTGTGGAGTAGGCAGCTGGGTAAAGGAATCTAGAGAGAGGTGTCTGCTGAAGATGGACATGTGAGAGGCTTCATCATATAGATGCAGTTAGACACCATTAGAATGGATGAAAATACTTAAGCAATGAGTTTGGGGAGAGAGGAGAAGGGTTTTGAAGTCTGAGTCATGCTATATCTCAACATTTAGAAGGTGAGGAACTAAGAAGGAACCAGTGAAGGAGACTGAGTAAAAATGGCCAGTGAAGGAAAAAATCCAGGAGAGTAAGAACCAAGAGAAGAGGGGTTTCCAGGAGGCAGGAGGGACCAACTGTGTTCAATAGTGCTGGCATGTCAAGTGAGATGAGGACTAAGAATTGATCAGTATTAGCTTAAATGTAAATAGTTTTGGACCTTATGTTAAAGTTAGATGGTATTGTGGAGCTTGACCCAGGAAACTTCTGAAAATCCCTCTTATAAAAAACAAAAACAGAAAAACATTTCTTCCATAACTGATTTCTTTAAAATGTTAATGAATTGTGCTTTTCACAGGTGGTTGATTTACAACTGGATGCCTAGAATTAGCTATCACTTAGTCGTGCTATTTATTTTAAAGACTTTTCTTAGAGCAGTTTTAGGTTTACAACAGAATTGAAAAGAAGGTATAGAGATTTCCCATATCCCTACTTCCCCCATATAAACATAGCCTCCCCTGTTATCAGTATCAGTCACCAGGGTGTTACAGTTTTTATGAAGGGCGAACCTACATTGATCATAATCACCCAAAGTCCGTAGTTTTACCTTGGGGTTCACTCTTGGTGGTGTACATTCTATGGGTTTGGACAAAAGTAAAATGGCACATATCCATCATTATAATATCATATGGAGTATTTTCACTGCCCTAAAAATCTTTTGTGTTCTGCCTATTCTCGTCTCCCATCTTCCCTCCACACACACCACTGGCAACCACTGATCTTTTTTTTTTTTTTTTTTAGCATCTGTATTAGAGTATAATTGCTTTACAATGTTGTGTTAGTTTCTGCTGTACAACAAAGTGAATCAGCTATACATATACATGTATCCCCATATCCCCTCCCTCTTGCGTCTCCCTCCCACCCTCCCTATCCCACTCCTCTAGGTGGTCACAAAGCACGAGCTGATCTCCCTGTGCTATGCAGCTGCTTCCCACTAGCTACCTGTTTTACATTTGGTAGTGTATATATGTCACTGCTACTCTCTCACTTTGTCCCATCTTATCCTTCCCCCACTCCCCGTGTCCTCAAGTCCATTCTCTACATTTCCGTCTTCATTCCTGCCCTGTGCCCCTAGGCTCATCAGAACCATTTTTTTTTTAGAATCCATATATGTGCGTTAGCATACGGTATTTGTTTTTCTCTTTCTGACTTACTTCACTCTGTATGACAGACTCTAGGTCCATCCACCTCACTACAAATAACTCAATTTCATTTCTTTTTATGGCTGAGTAATAGTCCATTGCGTATACGTGCCACATCATCTTTATCCATTCATCTGTCGATGGACGCTTAGGTTGCTTCCATATCCTGGCTATTGTAAATAGTGCTTCAATGAGTACTGAACCATTGATCTTTTTATTCTCTCTGTAGTCTTGCCTTTTTTAGAATATCATATGGTTGGAATCATATAGTATGCATCCTTTACAGATTGGCTTCTTTCACTTAGTAATGTGCATTGAAGTTTCATTTCTTTTTCGTTGATTAATATTCTTCCATTGTCTGAATGTACCACGGTTTATTTATCCATTTACCTACTTAAGGACATCTTGTTTGCTTCCAGGTTGTGGCAGTTATGAGTGAAATGATACAAATGTATGTGTGCAGGTTTTTGTCTGGGCCTAAGTCTTCAACTCCTCTTGGTAAATACCAAGGAACACGATTGCTGGGATGGTACAGTGGTACAAAGGTAAGAAACCTCCAAACTGTCTTCCAAAGTATCTGTACCATTTTGGATTTCCAGCAGCAATGAATGAGAGTTCCTGTTGCTCCATGTCCTCACCAGCATTTGGTGTTATCAGTGTTTCAGATGTTGGCCATTCTAATAGGTATGTAGTGGTGTCTCATTGTTGTTCTCATTTGTGTTTCCTGATGACATGATATGGAACATCTTTTCATATGCTTATTTGTCATCTGTGTATCCTTTTTGGTAAGGTGTCTGTTAAGCTCCTTGGCCCATTTTTTAGTTGATAGCTGTGCTCCTTAGAGATGTATCTCTATAGCCCCATACATTGCACTCTCCTACCCTAACCCTATGACTTGACTTGTATTGAAATTACATGTTGTCTTCTCCCACGCTGGGCCATGAGCTCCTTAAGGGCAGGAACTGTGGCTGATGAATCTTTTTATTTTCAGCATGCCTCCCAGCTCCTGGTATGTCTGGATGTTCAAGAAAGCTTTGTTGGACGGAACTGAACTCAGGCCAGTTGTGAGGTGTACTGTATCCTTGGTGACATGGGTGGGTGGGGAAGGCTGGAATGTGTGATTACATTTCAGCACCAATTCTCTGACGCTGACTAGGTTGATTCAGTTCTAACACTAACTACCCAACTACCCAGAGTTAACACAGTCCCCACAAGTTAAGGACACAGTCCCCCAGGATTACACCTTCCCACATCCCAGCCACAATTTTCAGGTATCTCCAAGAAACCCACACTTCTGCCTGGCTGTCTGCAAATTGGGGGATTTGCATGATGTCCTCAGGTTCAGATATTTGTTAAAATACCTCACAGAACTCAAGAAAAGCAGTACACTTTTGATTACTCTTTTATTATAGAGGGTCCAAATGAATAGCCAGATACATACATATCTGGCAACAGGTACATAGGGCAACAGGATGGGGGAGAGAAGGGTGCAAGAGCATCCATCCCCGTGGAGTCAGGGTGCCCTCCAGTACCTCAATATATTCATCAATGAGGAACCTCCCCGAACTTCATTGTTCAGAGTTTTTAATTGAGGTTTCACTGCATAAGCATTATTAAGTGAATCATTGGTCACATGATTGAACTCAATCCCCGCAGAGATCAGGGGACCCAGCTGAAGTTCCACCCCTCTAATCATGTGGTTCACCTTTCTGGTGACCAGCCACATCCTGAATCTATCTCAGGGCCCTGCCAGGAGTCACTTTACGAGCATAACAGAGACACTCCTATCACTTGGGGAATTTTAAGGGATTTTGAATTCTGTGCCAGGAACTGGGGGTAAAAGACAAATATATATTTTCTATTAGACCACAGTGATTATGTAAAAGAGGACTAGGGGAAATAATTGAGCTCCAGACCTGCCTCAGACAGAGATGCTATCCAAAGAAAGGCAGAGGGAGGACTCCAGTGTGACTCAGGTTATCATTGATGATCAAGGCAGCCCTGGCTGTTGGGTGGTGTTGGGTAGGATGTGGCATTCAGACCAGTTAGTTAGTTGGCAGCATCTTGGTTCAGAATGGTTCATCCTTTTGAAGCAAGCCTTCCACCAGTGCCAGAAGGGGGGTGGAAGATAGGCTGATCCTATTCTCCAGACAGAGGGGTTGATAAGACACATTTGGTGGACTGCAACCAAGGATGGCCATAATCCCGGCAGAACTCAAGTAGTGATCAGGGAAGAGAAGGGGCAAGATTAAGACAACCAGCATTTATTAAGGGCTCCAATGATGGCCCGCTATGCCAGATTCTTTATACCTTCCACAGAGTCCCTTGAGGTAGAGATTCAGTATTCATCTACATCTGCTTGTTGAGTCATGCTATGTACCAGGCACTGTAGTAGCAACTGGGGATAAGACTGTGAATAAGCCTGATGTGGTATTTGTTCTTTGAGGAACTTTTAGTTGAGGATAGTTGCAAATTGGCAAGTACAGTAAAATGTGCTAAGCACAATGTAGGGTACTTGGGAAGTGCATAGAAAGAAGGTAACGTTATAAGACTCAGAGAGTGGTTAACTTACCTAAAGTCATGTAGCTAATAAGGGGTGGAGCCAGGAATTGAACCCAGGTTTTTTTGACTTCACAGCTGGTGTTTTCACAGTATCACACAGTCTAATCTGAAGAGGCACGGTGGTGGGAAGGGGTAGGGCCGTGCATCGTGGCTCCCAGCCCCAGGGACTGTGGCACTGGGACTCACTCCAGCCCTACCCACTGGTGCCTACTGATTGGCATGTGGATTGAGTGCAGCTGGGAGTGCCCATTGAGGAGCATATATGCTGACTGCTAAGTAGGGCTGCCTTGGAGTGTCCACTGGGGATGGTTCTCCTTGGTTATTGCAGTTCTGCTGCAGAGCCCTAGGTGTTCCTACAACATCTGCCTGCCTCTGCCCAGAGCCTTTTGAGGCAGCGCACCCTGGGATGGGCTTGGCTTCCATCCACGCTGCTAACTAGGAGGCAGATGCTGTGATGGACCATTTCCTCTTTTCACTTAATGAATAGGTAGCTCTGCTGAGCATACGGACCGGAGACAGGGCTCCAGTCTGGTCATTTGTAGCTTGAAGGGCGGTTGACAGAAAGAGAACTACAGCAACCTGCTCAGTTTCTAAGCCAGCAAGGCAAATTTCCAATTTCTGGGGAAAGACTTGGGCCACATGGTCCTAGCAGATACTGTACTTGTGGACAAAAGCCTTGCCGTTACCACACAAAGCATCCTCTCCTGTAACACCTACTGTTTTGAAATCTCTCTTTTTTATCTGTTTTCTTCTCTCTTTTAAAAATGAAATTGATTCCCAACGTGGTCACTGAATATGCTTTTGGAAACCTCCACTGTCCGGGATGGTATTTATTCTCCTTGGCCTCTTGGTCCCTTCTCCCTTTTGCTTCCCTAACAAATGACTGCATCGATCGTGCTCTGAATAGCGCTTGCTTTTGGTTTCTTGCAAGCTGAAACGGTAGAGATGTTTCTGTACAAAGGGGAATGATGTGAGGAGCCCTGCATATGTCAGCTGTTGGAGACCTTCTGCAGGAGCATTAAGAGGAAAGATGGGGAGATTTTAGCCTGCAAGAAGTAACTCTGCAAGGCTCCACCGGGAAGCCAGGCAGGTACCTTCATGACCCAGGAGACATCTGGTGTGGGGCAGCTGTGCCCAGACTCAGGCGTGAAATGCATTACAAGTCATTAATAATAAAGTACAAACAGTTGCCAGTTATGTACTTGTTAAAAGAACAGTTAGATTGGATATAGGGTTGTTCCCGTCATTAACTCTCATGATACTGAATTCCTTCATTTCTCAACGAGAGAAAAAAGGGGATGGAGTTACAACTAGCATGGACGTAATTGAGCATCATTATATTTACACCTATGAGAATGGGTCGAATATGTGAATGTCTTGTGTCTCGTGGGTCTATTGAAAACCAAAATATGTGAGCCTGGGCTGTGGTGGAGTAAGTCCAGATTCCTTAGTGTTGCATAAAAGGTCCTAGCCTGCGTCGCCCTGTCCAGCTGTATCTCTGCTGGTTCTTTATTCAGATTCTGGGTGCCAGGCATGCTGCACCAAGCTGAGGAGGCTTGGCCCCATCTGGACTGTGTCACCTGAAGCTCATGCTGCCCCCATCACCGTCCCGCCCCACCCCACTGTCATAGAGGGCTCGGCTCAGTTGTGCCTTCCCCACAGCTCGGTCCCAGTGACCTTATCTGGCTTCCACTGCCCCTGTATTTCCCTCCATCACAACACTTCAGACTTTTATGCTGTTCACTACATTGACGCTCCTTTGGATAAAACCAGAACTTTGTATCCCTAGTGGCAGAATTTATTCATGTATTTGGAAGGAGGCGAAAGGGAGGGAGGGAAGAAGGAAAGAAAGAAAGAAAGACAGAAAGATGAAGGACAGATAAGCTGAAGTGTCACATGTACTTGGGTCCCATTCAGAGCTTTTCTGTGCCATCTCAAGCAAATCTCAACTCTTGACCCTTTGTTTCTTCAGCTGGAGAAAAAAAGGTATAACAATAATAATAATACTTTCCTCACTGAATTATTACAAGGATTAATGAGAAAACATCTGTAAAGGACCTAACAGTGTCTGGCCCTTGGAAAGCAAGAAATAAATGCTAGTTTCCTGCCAAGTGGTCACTTTGGGCAAAGAAAAATAAAAAGGAATTCATGTGAAAGGAACTGGGAAGAACAATCTATAAAAGCAAAAAAAAAAAAAAAAAAAACAAATTTTAACTACTGCCCATTTTAGGGTAAGACGAACTGGGAAAAACAATCTAAAAAAAAAAAAAAAAAAAAAAAAAAAAAAATCAAATTTTAACTACTGCCCATTTTAGGGTAAGACATTTTTACCCTTTAAATATGAGGCAGAGGGTAGTGTTGCAGATAGGAGACGTTGTCTTGGGGCATTTTGTGGCAGAAAAGGAAAAGATGTGTATTATTTTTGTTTATCTTTTTCTGAGAACATTCACCACAAATGATGTCTCAAGGCCAAAGTAGACAGGGTGTGATTCTACTGAGAGCACAGATTAAGTATCCTCATGTTTCATCCTCCAAGGTCTTACCTTACACTTACTATCTCAGAAGGGAAGGATGTGGAGATTAGGATTTCTGTAAATTGTGGATTCAAGCCCCATGTGGGCCAGACAGTCTGATTCCAGAGCATCATGGTTTTGTGAAAATATCACTTGATTTGGGAAGAAGAAACGTCTCTATTATTACTGATCAGATGACCTTGGACATGTAACTTCTCTAAACTTCCGTTTCCTTGGTTGTACAATGGATATACTACTACTAATACCTGTTATCAAGAGGTTGCTAAGAGGATCACATATGATGATGGATAAGCAGTCTTTTGTGAAATCTGTGTGTTGTACCAAAGTCAATCATGGTTATGGTTGCTACCATCCAGGTCCACAATTCAGGCCTCACCCCACCTAACCCTCTTAGGAATTTTTCTCTTAGATCTCAGGATGAAACAGTGCAGCTGAATGTCTGATTTACAGCTCAGCGCACACAATCTACCATTGCTATTCCACTAGTGTCCTTGAGAAGATCCTCCTGGTTTTACGGAAGGATTATAGCAACATGACCACAGCATGACCCATCAAAGGACTTTTGGACCTGAGGAGACCACCATGTCATAGCTACAACGGCACGCTTTCCGGTGCTTTGGCAACCTGGAAAACAGAGGCGACTACTACTGACAGCCTTAAGCCAGGGCTCGTCCAGATAAACCTGGAGCACTTGTTCCCTAGCATTTATGTGCAGCAACCATTCTAGGCCCTGTGAAATCTTTTCTCAAGAAGCTGATAGTATGGTGCATTATTTAGCTATTTTTGCATAATGAATCACCACAAACTTAGCAGCTTGAAACAACATACATTTATTATCTCACAGTTTCTAAGAGTCAGAAGTCTGGGCTTAGTCTGGCAGGGTCTTGTTCTCAGGGTCTCACGAGGCTACATGGTGTTATCTGGGCTGTGTTCCTTCCTGGAGCTTGGATTTCTCTTCCAGGCTCACGTGGTTGTTAGCAGAATTTAGTCCCTGTGGTTGTAGGACTGAGGTGTCCGTTTCCTTGCTGACAGCCATCCAGGGGTTGCACTCAGCTCATCAAGTCCATGCAGTTTCCTCCCATGTGGACCCCTCACAACCTGGCACTTGCATCTTTAAGGCCAGCAGGAGAATCTCTCTCTCCCTCTCTCCAGTCTACCAAAATAACGTCTTATAGAATTTATGTAATCACAGGAGTGGGAGACCACCCCATCACTGTTGCCATATTCTATTGACAAGAAGCAAGTGACAGGATCTGCCAGCATTCGAAAGGGAGGAAACTATACAGAGGCATGGGTTATTGAGCAGTCACCTTAAGGTGGATCGGTCACATATGGTATTGGGTAGGGACTCTAAATAAAGAAATTTTAAAGCACCGATTTACCTAATCTGAACTGATCTAATTTGAAGTGAGAAAAATAACAATTTTGTGCATTTATTAAAAAGCCATATTGATTGGATTTAAAGCCTATCTTTTATTTTGAGACAAACCTTCTACATTTTCGTGTTTAAATGCCTTTCTTTTATGAAACAACAGTCACAGTAGATATATTTTCAAACATATTCTTGGTGGGTAAAATATAAAGATAGCAACCCTAAAATGGTTCTTGTGCGTTTGCTTATTCATTTATTAGAAATTTCACTAATCTATAAAAATCCCAAACCCTGGAATTCCTAGTTTAACGTATTAGCTCCCAGTTACTGCCGCTCTCCGGGCCTAGACTGTCTTATATGAATGTAGTAGAAAAAAAGAAAGTTTAATGTGATTCACTTAGGTTATTTACAGGCTAAGAATGGTTTTGCCAGTGTCTTTCCCCAGCAAAGCTTTACCTTTACCCTGGATAATTCCAGGCCAGAGCAGGACACTGATCTGGCTCTGTAAAGCCCTCACCCACACCTGTGTTGCCATCATCCTAAGGAAGAGGAATGGGGGCTAAAGCCCCAGCGTACTTTGTCTCAGCCAGAGCTGCTGTGTCAAAGCAGCTCTTCCTCTTCTGCCATCTACTCTCTTACCCAGCTCTCTTCGCAACACTCAGTTACTTTGTTTCCCTGTCATCGTGAACACAGAGCAGACTGTGCAAGGTGCTAAAATGTGGGTTATGGGAGCAAAGAAGGAAAAGATAATTTTGCTCAGAATAGTAAACAAAGAAGATTACTTACAAGAAATACTGTCTGAGCTGTTTCCTACAAAATGGGTAAGATTTTAAGAGGCAGATGTAGTGAAGATATTGTAGGTAGGTAAAGGCTTTTAAACCAGAGCACACAAAACCAGGGAATGCTTTTTCTCTCCTCAGTGCCTTTGCACATGCCGTGTCTGCCGCCTTCAGTGCCTTTCCCCAACCTTGTCCCATTGGTGAATACATAATTGACTTTCACAACACAGCTCAGACAGCTCTTTGAGAAATCCTCCTCTGCTTTCCTACAGCATGGTATGGGGCTGTGTTAGGGTACTCTGACTCTTCTGTAATTGTGTGTCTCCTCTAGACTGTGAGCTCCTAGAGGCCAAGTATTATTATTCCTGTTACATCCCAAGTGCCTCTCAGTGTGTGACACCTGTACCCATGTTTGGATGAATGAATAATGAATGAATGGTGATTTGGCCAAGGCAACACGAATGTGAGCTATATAAGGAGGGATAGCTGGCTATCAGGGGGGGATTAGTAGACGGGATCAGATCTTGGAAGAGTTTGCATGCAAATGCAATAATTTATTCCTCAGATTGAGGGGTCGCTGTCCCTGAACAAGACAGTGACACCATCAGAACCATGACTTAGGATGAATCATTTTATCAGGAAGATAAAAAATGACTACCAGCCTGCTTCTTCCATGGCTGTGATTGCATGAACCTGGAAGCTGGCCAGATATCTTCTGAGCTGTTTTTCTGTGACATTGCTCCATGTACCCGGCCTGTTTGTGTCTCGGTGCTCTGCTTCTGTGTTTTCAAATCGTTTCGTCATGTTTTCCTTTTGGATTCCTGCAGCTAAGGAATATGGTGACATAAATTGGAGTTAACTCCATGTCGTTTCTGAACCAGTAGGGAAGTGTAACTCAGGGCCTGTGTATCCACTGCCGATGGAGAGCCCGGGTTTGCCTGGTCCATTGTAGCAGGCTGACCTTCCCATAGGCCTCAGGAGGTTGACCAAGCGGTACTAGAGTTAAAGTCAATTTCCTTAATGCACTTCAGTGTAGAACCTAAAGCACATAGTTTTTAATTTAAATCTTCTTATCTTAGAGGAGGTGTAAGAAGTCCGTTAAGATACTAGGTCATTTAAGTATTGTGAAGGAAGTAAGAGGTATTTAGGGAGGAAGTTAAAAGTGATGCACTCCTTTATGAAGGCTAGTTTCTTTTCTTAGGCCGTCTTCCAGTATGAATTATCTGTGTCAGCCTGAGAAGTCCCATTTTATAGTCCAAGAAGCAGAGGCAACTCTCCCGCAACAAGACCTAAAGGTTCCGCTGGTGGTGGAGTGAGAATTTCACCATAATAGGAAGACATGAAAGCCCGAGAAGGCCCAGGTAGTATCTGTAGAATGAATGAGTGGATGAAATATACACAGCCTGAATTTCTACTGGAGCCTCTTTAGTGAGGAAATCAGAAGAGAAACCAGCTTCAGAAGAAAGAAAATCCGAATAGAAACCCCAGTCCCTGCCATTTGTCAAGTACTCTGGGTCCAAACCCTTTCTGAAGCCCCATTTTCTCATACGTAGAAATGAGGATAATAGAATATTTTGCAAGGTTACCTTGTAAGAAAACATATATAAAAATATCTTGTCAACGATGAGGTGGTATATAAATAAAAGGGATGAGTATAAATATAGTCACTGCATCTTATTATCTTGCACTTTCTTATAGTATTTCTGAGTATGCCTTTTTTTTCCCAGGCTAGATTGAAAACTCCTTGAGGCCAGGGACCTTGGTTGCCTGAATGCATGTTGACAATCTAATCCATAGCCAAAACTGGCGACGTGTCAGCTAATAAAAACATGTTTTACTTACAGCGAAACTAAAGAGAATATTTGAAAATGACACTATCCGAGGAGATCCAGGCCACATCTGTAACTCTTTGTGTTCCGTATAGAGCCTGACATAGTGCCATAACCTTAATGAATGTGGGTGGAATTGGATTTACATATAATTCTATAAAGGAGTCACTTTACTTGACTTGCTGGTGTGCTCTAGGCACCGTGCTGGAGGCCGTACATATATTTAATCCTTGTAGCAAATCCCAGAGAGGGAGCCTTCGCTCCATTTTATAGGTGAGGCATCTGAAGGGACCAGGAGGGTGAGTTAACTTTCCAAGGCCACAAAGCTACTAACCTGAAGAATAAAACCTCAGCCCCTGTATTAGATTTTTAAAGGTCGTTGCTCATTCCTAGCTTCTCCTTCAAGTGGTCGTATCTCCCCATGCAAGCAGCAGGTGGGAATGTGTAAAATGCTAAGAATAATGAAACTTACTCTGCTTAGTTCCTTTCCATCTGCCAGCTGTGGTCTGACTTACGGCTCTCCAGTTAGTTTGGCCTCGCACTGCAGATCCTAGAGGGGTCTCCCGTGGAGCCCTTTGTGGACATGCTGATCACAGACAGCTGTTACCCTGCCACTCACCCTTTTCACACACAGTTACTAGTCTGGACTTGGCCTGGGCTGCTCCAAAAAGGGACTTTCTGAAACCCCTGGACATTCCCCAGCACCAGTCTGAATTTGTGCAGAAGGAAGAAAGTAGGTGTGGGTCTGCCTGGGTTTAGCTGGGGAGGAATAATAAGCTTGATGGAAGGAGGCAAGTTTTTACTTTCAGTGATCACTGTGTTTCCATTAGGAACACGATGACCTTCTCAGAAAGGTTATAGAATCATTATTAGAGATCGTCAGAGCTGAGTAGACACTGGATTAATGGGGATTTGGTAGGTCTCTATAAAAGGTGCTTGAACACAAAATTCATGGGCCACAACGCAGAGACATTTTTTCAAACCTCAGAGACTATGTTGCTCAGAAAGTTTCTGGCTTCAGGAAGCTAAAGCAGACCGAATTCACGGTGCAGCGTTTTCAGGCGGAGCTATCAAGGGCAGGGCTGGCATTCCAGGCTGGTGGCATTTATTTCCTCTTCTTCCACAGTCCCAGTACAGTTGGTTTGTTCTAGCAAGTCCTCGTGGGAACAAATGTTTTCTGTTTTTATTAAGTTTCTACTTGCAGATTCTTCCCGAATGCTTGTAGTCTCCATCTGATTTGGAAAACTGCTTTTTCCCTTACATGTTTCACATCAATCTAATAGCATGCATCCATCACGGCATTGGAAGCTGTGAGATCACAGCTCGGGATCAAACCCCAACTCTAATAGTCTCCGGGGCATAACTGGACCTTCACAGGCTCAACTGGAGTATGAGAGAGACTGTTACTGGGTCCCGGGAGGTCAGCACTACGCAGGTGGTGGTTTAGTTTATTGTCCCCCAGTCTGGAATCCTGCGTGGCCCTTGATGCTCAGGTCTCACAAATCCTCAAATAACTTTCACTCTGTGTTTTGTTTCATTTTGTTTTTCTAATCTGAAACAGAAACCGCGCCCTCTTCCTCTAAAGCTGGGTAAGCCAACAGCAATGTCAAGTTTCTTTGCTTTGTATTGGAACTCATTGTGACCATACTGGAAGGCTCTTGGTTACACTGGAGAAGAAAACTGGCAAAAGAAATGATGACTTCATAACTGGGGGTTGACAGACAAAACCTGTCCCTATGAGGCTGTTTATGAGCCCCCTCAAGCCAAAGGATAATCGCGTGCTCTGTCCTTGGTGACCCCGTTATACTTTGTATCCCTCTGCATTACCTTTTTGTGCATCCGTTTCTCCACTTTGCGGTAACTTCTGAGGGCAGGGACTGTCTTACTCATCTCTAAGCCCCCAGTGACTAGCACAGGGCTTGCTTATAGTACACACTCAATGGATGATGGAAGTTTATAGAGAAAGAGGACCAAAGAGAAAAGGTGGTGGGGGGATGGGGAGAAAGCGCTTGGAAGAGGAGGTGAATTAACAAGTGTAATAGTCTGGGTTCTGCAGAGAAACCAAACCAATAGAATAGAGACATATGGAAATGTACGTATATGTGTGTGTGTGTGTGTGTGTGTGTGTGTGTGTGTATCATACCTGTATATGTAAATCATTATAAATATATAATAACAGATGTATAAAGAATTAGCTCACATGACCATGGAGGCTGTGACATCCCATGATCTGCCATCTGCGAGCTGCAGGCCCAGGAAAGCTGGTGGTGTAGTTCTAGTCTAGTCCTAAGGCCGGGGAACCAGGAGCCCTGATGGTGTAAGTCTCAGTCCAGGCACCGAAGAAGACAGATCTTCCAGCTCAACCAGTCAGGCAGAGAGCGAATTCTCTGTTCCTCTCCTTTTTTTTTTTTTTCCTGCGGCACGCGGGCCTCTCACCGTTGCGGCGTCTCCCGTTGCGGAGCGCAGGCTCCTGACGCGCAGACTCAGCGGCCACGGCTCACCGGCCCAGCCGCTCCGCGGCACGTGGGATCTTCCCGGACCGGGGCACGAACCCGCGTCCCCTGCATCGGCAGGCGGACTTTCAACCACTGCGCCACCAGGGAAGCCTTCCTCTACCTTTTTGTTCTCTTCGGGCTCTCAGTGGATGGAGGGATGCCTACTCATATTAGGGAGGGCAGTTGGCTTTACTTGTCTACTGACACAAATGCTAATCTCTTCCCGAAATATCCTTCCAGACACACCCAGAAATAATGTTTAACCAGACAGCTGGGCACCTCATGGCCCAGGCAAATTGACACATATAATTAACTCTCCCAACAACCAAAGACAGAAAAAATGGTGCAATATTGGAAAGGTCCCTAGGTTAGTCGAATCACCTCATTTTATAGGTAAAGCAACAGGGTCTGAAAGAGGTCACCGGCCTGTAACGTAATGCAACATAAGCTTTGTTCTGCACTTTTAGTACTTTCTGCTTCCTCTCGAATTCTTTCCCCAGGGAGAGAAAGGAGGAAGATGTGACCCATGTGACAAACTTCCTTTTGGGTTCTGGGTGGAGCCTGCGTGTTGTGTGACGGTAGACTTAGGTGAATTCTAGGAGAAGTGTTGTCTTTCTCCTCCTCCTTTTGGGTCTGCCCAGGGCCCAGAGGTCAGGACCCTGCCCCACTGCCTGGCCTCTAGATCTGCACTGTCCAGGACGGGCCATAGAGCACCTGATATGTGGTTAGTCAAAAATGGGGCGCACTGGAAGCACACCCCAGGTTTCACCACCTCGGTACATAACAAAGAGAGTGTGAAATGCCTCATTAATGATTTTTACATTGATTACGTGTCGAAATGATAACATTTTGTATATTGGGTTAAATAAAATGTATTAGTAAAGTTCCGCCTGTTTCTTTTTTCAATGTGGTTAGGAAAAGATTTTCAGTTAACGTCTGTAGCGCACATTTGATTTCTTTTGGGCCTCACTGCTCTAGATCTTCCATTTTGGGTCCTCGGCAGCACAGTTCGCCCAACACTTGGACTCATCTCCCACCTGCCGCCTCTGCTGCACCCTGGTTCTCCAGGTTGTGGCCAGCTTCTGCCCATCCCTCTTGCTGCCACTGTTCACTGGCCAGACCAGGTCCTCAGGACCTCAGTGCTACCTTTTCTGTAGCTCAGTGTAGGATGGTAGAAATTGAGGTCAGATCCAGCCTTGAGTCCACATTCTGCCACTGATTAGCCACTTAACCTTGGGAAGGTTGATGTACCTTTTTGAATGCTGGATTCCCCTTGTTTAAAATGGGAGTAACAGTATTACCCTGACCATCTCATAGGGTGTTGTCAAGATAAGAATCAAAAATGAGTCCATATGAATATGCTTTGTAAATAACAAAGTGGCATGCGCATGTGATATTACCAGTGATTATATTTTAGTTTTTATATTGTAATCATTGTTGCCATTATCCAACCCCTGCCCCTAACTTCCTGATCTTGGTTCCCCTCACCGAAGTGTGTGGCTATTTGAAAAGTAAAAGGGTGGAGGCATTCCTCCAGCTCTGTGATTTCATGGCAGGATGCAGGGCGCTGTGACGCAGAGAAGGTGAGTTTGGGAACTCCCAGCTCACTGCTCTGGAACCACAGCTGGATCTCTCTCTGCGCCCGCTCCACAGAGTGGCTGGAGGGGGTGGTGGTCCTGCTGATGTGAACACCGTAGTCTCTCCAGATGGTGCTGGGGGCAGCTTCGGCCAAGTTGGTGTGTTGTATCATGGCCCTTGAGGTGTGGACCACATTGGGGCCTTCCCAGACCATGGCTGCCATGGGACCAGAGCTCAGGTAGCTGCTGAGGGCTGGGTAGGAGGGCTATCTCTGCAGCTCAGGGTAGTGCTCAGTAAGGATGCCCTCTGGGGCCTGCGGCCCCTTAATCCCCACCAGCAGGAAGCCCAGCCTCTCCGAGTGCCGGATCCCATCCCCAGGGAGCTGCCACTGCCCCCATCTAGCTTCACCACCACCAGGGTCTGCTCCTGGATCCAAGAGGGCCCTCCCAAGCTGGGAGCAGGCTTGACCTGGGGCCCCAGGCCAAGGGCTGAGTGTAGTGAGGGGTGTGCCCTGCCCAACAGCCAGGGAGAGAGGGATGGAGGCCCACATACATTTGTTTTTAATTTTTATTGGGGTCTAGTTGATTTACAGTGTTGTGTTAGTTTCAGGTGTACAGCAAAGTGAATCACTTATACATATACATATATCCACTCTTGTTTAGATTCTTTTCCCATTTAGGTCATTACAGAATATTGAGTAGAGTTCCCTGTGCTATACAGTAGGTCCTTGTTAATTATCTCTTTCATATAGTGGTGTGTATATGTTAATCCCAATCTCCTAATTTATCACTCCCCCCCCCACGTTTCCCCTCTGGTACTGTAAGTTTGATTTTGAGATCTGTGAGTCTGTTTCTGTTTTGTAAATAAGTTCATTTGTATCATTTTTTTATTAGATTCCACATATAAGTAATATCATATGATATTTGTCTTTCTCTGTCTGACTTCACTTAGTCTGATAATCTCTAGGTCCATCCGTGTTGCTGCAAATGGCATTATTCCATTCTTTTTTTATGGCTGAGTAGTATTCCATTCTATAAATGCACCCCCTCTTCTTTATCTGTTCCTCTGTCGATGGACATTTCGGCTTATTGGACGTTTCCACAACACTTTGAGATTCATGTTTCTGTAGCCCTAGTTTGCAGATGACTAAAGGGAGACACCCAACAGTTAAGTGATGTCTCCCAGGTTATCCGTCTGTAAAATGGCGAGGAGGATGTGAATGGGTACCTCTTACTCCTTCCTACGCACCACGTTATATCTGATAAAATGAGAAGAGAAAAATCTTCCTTTATTAAAGAGTTCAGCATAACTCCCACCACTCTTCCCACCATGGCCTCTGTATGGAGGTTCCCCTCCAGACTGCCAGTGGGGGCCCACGGCTTTGCGGCAGTGAATCACTTGTGAGGCTCCAGCTCTTTCCTCTAAAAGCTCCCTCACTGAAGAGCCTAAACGAACCCTGAGTGTTTTCGTTGACTTTTCTGATCTTCCAACTCAAGTTAAAAGCATCATTTTGCTTTGCTGTCAGTCATTTTCACTTTTGTAAGAATTTTAAAGATGTATAAGCCCCTAAGGTGACAGTCCCAGCCTGATGCTGTCACTCTGAGCTGTGTCATATCGAATTCTGTCACTGAAGAGAAACAAAATGAAATGCGCGCAGGTGTAAAATTCCAGGCCTGTTCCTTCTTATCGATACCAGATTAGAATGGCAGTGTCTAACGTTATGAAATTGATGTGATGAAGATGGATGTTTTCACTTTAATGGGTGGGTAGTAAAATGTACCGTTTGCGTATTTATGCACAGACAGTGAAACCCATTTCATTTCGCCACACTTGTACGTTTTAAATATTTACTATTGGTAATTAGACTCGGTGCCTGTTAAAATATAAATGCTCTCTCTTTTGCCCTCTTTCCAAAACCCAGTGACGTTGACTGCAATCACATGGTGTTTCCATCAAATTTACTGATAAGCCTGTTGGTTGGAGATGAACTTTTGTCTGCGTGTGTATATGGGTGTGTGTGTGTTTAGGTACAGTTTCTTGCAGTGTTTCTCGAAATGCAGATGATTTTTTGAGATGGCAAGTTGATGAATGAGGCCTTTGGTATACTGCTGATGAGACTTAGTGATCTACAACACGTGGGGCTCTTAGAACATTTACCAAGAAACTACTATCCCTCAATCCCCATGCCCCCCACCAAGCTGGGTATGCTAGCTCCTGCTGACTTTACCTCCCAGGATGCAAGCTGCACTGTTCTACTTATTATTTTTGAGTTTTATCTTTATTCAGTAGAACAGTTTATTTTCAAGAGTTTTATGGCAGGAAAATATTAAATGACTGTCTGTTTCGAGTATGGTTTTGGTTATGCTTTCGAATTATAGCAATAGACATTATTCCCTAAAATATTAATGGAAATTGAATGTCTTTAAATCACACAGTAATGATGACTAACAACATGATGCTTATTACTATTAATACTAGTGCTGAGAGCATCTTCCACAGGTCAAGTTTTTAAGCACTGGTTCAGATATTTTTTTCTATCTTCCCGTTTAATCTTCACCATAATCCTAGAAGTTAGACATTATCATCTCAGTTTTCTTAATGAGGAAACCAAGGCTTAAAGAGGTTAATTCATTTGGCTAAGGTCACAACATTTGTAAGAAGCTAAACTGAGATTTCAGTTTCGGGCTCTTTAGTCCAAGCTATGCAGCTTTTCTATCATCATATAAAGACCTCTTCCTATAAAATTGTGTTGTGTTTATTTCACAGTAGACCAGGTAGGTTGAGGGAGTGCCTGGTGTGTATGAGGGGAAAATGGAGGATGCAGGTGTTGGGACCAGAGGAGAGGAACAATGACAAGCCATTGAATTAAACAACAGTAAAAGGGCAGTGTGTTGCAAACTAGGCATTCCGCTCCTTGGTTTCTCCCACTTTGCAGTTGCTGGTTATCCAGTAACAGTAATCAAAGTTCAGGAGCAGATTAAGGTCAAATAAAGCAGCCAAATGTTAGCTGTCAGATCTGTTCAGCTCAGTGACGGGAGATGGGAGTTATATTACAGGGTGATCCCCTTAGCTCGCAAAACAAAGGTGTGGCGAGGAATTGAAGCTGACTGCCAGGCATCCGTCTTTCCTTGTGATTAGGTAAAAGACGTTATTGACGGCAGCAAGCACACGCCACAGTAGAGGGACAGTTTTCAGTCCATGATTTTACTACAGCAAATACCCAGTTTGCAGTACAAAGAACGGACGTCCCCCGATTCATTTAACTGTCTTTGCGGCAGAAGGAGAATGTGCGTTTAAGCAGAAAAAAATAAAAAAAACAGTGTGTTTAAAGCATATGGTTTGGGCTTTCCAGATGTTGCTTCAGGACAGTGGTGTTCAGTAAATGCCAGTCAATCCAGAGACACCGAGCATAATAATGCCATTCCCTCCCTGAATCAGCATCCCTCATGGCCTCTCTCGACCTCTCCCATCTCTTCAGTTCATTCTGCCCTTTACCTCCTAGTCACTTATCCAGCTTGCTCTGTCCAGTTAGCCCCCCTGGGACACTCAGTCTGTGCCAGGCCCCGTGCAATGTGCTGTGCGGGGGAGGGTGATTCGGAAAGGGCAATGCCATCTGGAGCTCACCTTCTCAAGGAGGAACTAGCAGTTGAACCGTGTTCCCCATGTGGCCCCAGCAACACCCTGTGACACCGTGCATCTGTCTCCAAAGCCTACAGGGTATTCGGGATTCCTTGTAGCCTTATCTGAACACTCCTCCCATAGTCCTCAAGGGTAAGGACATAGCTTTGGAATCAAAGAACCCTAGATTTGAATCTCAGTCTTGCTTCATTTGAGCTCTCAGTCTTAACTCCTCTAGATCTCAGTTCCCTCTTCTATAAAATGGGGAGGGAAATCAATAAATGGGGATATCGTGAAAACTAGACAAACAACCTGCCATGAAATCACTTGCCAGAGTACATGGCCTTTACAGAGCACTCAGGAAAGAGCTGCCTCCTT
>NW_006789324.1:922750-931317 GCF_000442215.2 Lipotes vexillifer | reverse complement strand
GACTCCTTATCTTAACAAGCATGTGCTGTGCATTGGTCATTCTCTTCTGGATGTGTCACCTACAGAGGTGATCAAGGTGCAGGTGGTTTTAGTGTGATGCTGAACGTAAGTGGTATGAGAGAAGGTATGCGTAAGGAGGTGCATGAAGATGAGATGCCTGGGGAGATGGCTCTTGGAGGATAAGAAGGGGTGGTCCAGGTGAGGAGGTCAGATGGCATTGGTCTTGCCTAAGGAAACATTGTGATCCACGGCATCTAGACAAGAAACCTCATTAGGAAGGGGAGCAGATGCTCCAGGCACCCATCCCCCAATATCCATTGTCCTCTGCCATTCCAGTGCCGAATGCCCATAGCTGCGTTTCTCTGCCGACTTTTCTGGAACTGAGGAAGGCCATTCTGCTGATCAGGCTTGCTGACATCCCTTGCAGCCCTTTAACCAGTGACTCTGGCCGTTGGTGGGATCATTGAGGTTGTGTGTTTTATTCTGTTTTCTAGAGTTTTCTGGCATCTGGTCTAATCTGGTCCAACTTCTGTTGGTTGTCTTCTCTTCCCGTATCACCTTCCCTTCCCTTGCCAGTGTTTCTTGCCTCTCCTAAGTCAGTTACCTGCACTGGAATCCTCATTTCAGGTCCTGCTTTAGGGTACCTCAAAGTAAGACACGGAAGTATTTTCCCAGCTTGGTGTCTCAGAAGGTCATGTTCCATTTCAACGTCTTTGACCTTCGTGTACACGTTGCACGTGACCTGACGAATCAGCCATCAGTTTGTCTTGAGCTGTGGCTTTATTCAACTTTTAAGAGCTCAGCCCTTTAAGATATAAATACATAGTCCAGCCCAAGACTTGCAACCTGGTCAGAGGAAATAAATATCTAGCAAAGACAACTTAAACTCCTTTTGGAAAGAGAGAGGCTAGAAATTTAATTCATGAAATTATTTTTGTAAAAGGACATAAAAGTTTTCTTCTGCTCTTCTTTTGAGGCAAGTCATGAACTGAAGAGCTCAAAGTTTCATCGTCTACATTCCTATGCTATCTGGAGCAAATGGTATTTGTTAACAATAAAAATAAGTGTGGCTTTCATTAGAGTGCTCTACATGTGTCAGACATAGTACACACAACATGACACTTGCTTGTTACGACGCCCTATCTGACACAGGAACCTCAGAGGGGCTGAAGGAGCATGTAATTAAGCCCAGGTCTTCCTGACTTCAAAACTCCCCTGAGTTTCCTTTCGTCTACACACTACCTCTTGATAGAGCACCATGCTTGGGACTCAGCTCTGATCTGTAGACGCAGGCCAGCAGTAGAACCAAAAGGATCGTGGACTTTCACATGTGTCTTTAGCAGCAAGAGAAACCATGTGAAAGCCAGATGTGAGCTGCAGCACAGTTCTTTGAGGAAAAGGAAAAGCCATGAGTCACAGCCTGGCACATGGTGGTGCTCATTTGTCTAGTCTAGTGAGAGGAGCAGCAAATGGAGGAGACAGACCTGGTTCCTGAAATGTTAACTGAAATACAAAGGAGAGGTGAAAATAACGCGTTGGTGTTGAAGGCGCTGCCATTTTTCGTAGAAACTTACACTGTTCCCACATTACAGATCTTACCAGTGAGGCAGTCGGAGTTAGGAATCGGTAGAGCTGTTATAGAGCCTAGATCCTTGGACTCTGCCCAGTGGGGCGCTGTATGGTAGACGGAGACCCCATTCCATCCTCCAGGCTGGGGAGGAGGCTGCTGATGAAAGAGATCATCTCCTGCATCCTAATGTCTTTAGTTCTGTTTGCTAAGCATCCCTTCCTTCCTTTCCCTCTCCCTCCTCTTTCCCTGCCTCCCTGCCCTCTCCCTACCCCTACCTCTTCCCCAGAGCCTTTCTAACAAGCTCTTACTTATCTAAATTACAGAACAAAACCAGCTTCCTGGTGACCCCTTTGGACTTCAATTATAAGGCATATTCAAATGTGTTCTGTGCTCTAGCGCCATCCGCACTAAAAAGAACATAAGCACTTCTGCAGTGCCTAATGTAAACCTGTTGGAAAATGTACAGTATTTTTCATTGACTTTAAATTGGATAAATGCTTACTGAAAAGGATAAAGTGAATTGGTATTGGAGAGAGCGTTAAAAAAGAGAGCGAGAAAGAGGAGAGCGAATAAAGACGTGTGCTTTCTAAATGCAGGTGCACTGATTTCTCTTTGCGGCCCTCCCCCGGTCACACTGTGTGACTGTACTTGGGGACATTGTACGTATTAATGAAATTAGGTTTGTCAAGCCTGTGCACTGGAGAGCCAAGTTGTATTGAAATAGCCTTGACTTTGAAACCAGACAGTCTCAGGGTGGCCACTTAGTTAGGTGCATGACCTTGAGCAAGGAAGTTGGCCTCTTTTGAGACTCAGTTTTGGTTATTAGAAAACTGGATGAGGTGACGTATGGACTCATCCTGCAGCCTCTGACACATAGTAGGTGGTCAATCACTCTTAGTTCTATTTCCAGGTAAGTAAAGTCTCTGACTTTGGGGGCTCTAGTGGGGGGAACTTTTAGACCCCATCCCCTGCTCGCCTCTCTTGATTAAGTTCAGAGAGGACTAGACCTATCTTTTTTGTTTACTACTCTACTCCAGACCTAGCACATTGAAGGTGAGCAATAAATATTTGTTGGAAAGAATAATGAGTGACATTAGCTGAACCAGTTCGTTGCTATTGAGGTAGAACTGCCAGGAAATCCAAGTTTGTGGGAGATTTTGATTTCCAGGGCTCATGAGAGACCCTGCCTCTTATTAGATGGTCTCACAAATCTTCCTTTGAATTGGGTGCAGAGGGATCTTCCCCTCATGCTTTACGGTAACTGAGGAACTCTGTAATAATAAGAGAATACACCAAGGGACCAGATGCCTTTAAAGAGGAGCCCCTTTCTCTGAAATTCAGTTAACACCCTCCAGTGGGTGGGCTTTAATTTCCCACAAAGCAGCCTTGTTTTCCAAAGGTGAGAGCTTCATCTGCAAAACTGTTGCAACAATCTTTTTTCTCTGCATTGAAAGCTCCTTAAAATCAGTGTTGCCATTTGTACTTTAATGGGGGTGTGGGTTGGAGAACGGTTGCCATTCTTCAGAGCCTCCTAGGCGAATATCTGATCACAGTGAATGAAAGACAACTTTGGTAAAAGTAAATGGCAGTAATAAACAGCACATCAGCCTTAGTCACAAATGCCAATTCAGCTTGTATTTGTTGCTTGCCTATTCTCTGAAATACTTTGCATACATTTTCTCTGACCCTCGGGACAATCCCAGCAAAGCCTTTGTTAGGATCCCCACTGTACATAGAAGGAGCCTGAAATGACTTTCCTGAGATCATGTCATCAAATAAGTGCCCAGGTCTGGAATCAAAACTCTGATGTCCCCAAATCCAGGTCTTTCCCCTTGATGTTTCAGGTGTGCATTAAGTACTAACCTGCTAGAACCACTGGTAGTGACACTTAGCGTTTCTCTAAACTGGTGTTTCCATTTCTTGCTCTGTGAATCCTGAGGTCTGTGGAGGTGCCTCCGGAGCCGGGAGGTCAAGGGCAGCCTGAATAAATGGCACCCAATGCCCCCCAACTCCCATTTCAAAAGAACTGTCTTATCTTTTTTAGATTTGGAGGTTTCCGAGTACTATTTAATTTGGGAAAAAATTCTGCTGTTATTTTTTTTTTAAAGCACTGCTCTAAGAAGGGTTTGATCCAAACCCAGCAAGGCACGCCTCCTTGTCCTTGCTAGTTTTCCAGAACTACACTGGGTTGTGTTATGTCCTTCAAGGAAATAGGCATTGAGAGACATAGAGGATGAAGAAAGCATAGATATACGGGTTTGGGTTGGAAGGGAGACAGTGTATCCGATGCAAAGGCCACAGAATGCAATAAGCTTTACCATTAATGAGTCACTCATGAGGCCTTTCTCAGCTGTCAGGTGGGGATCGTACAAGGATCCCCACTGGTCAATTTGTTCTTGGTCAGTTTCGTTTACAGGCTGGCCCAGTTGGTCTTCTAGCTGCCACTGCCACTGCCACTGTCACGTGTGCTGTTGAGAGCAGCAATGCGGGCAGCATGGTGACAGCCAGTCTCAGGGGTGACTGGTTCCCGTCTCACCAAGGCCCCCTTACTCACTGTCCCAGGCAGTGGCTCACCGTTCAGCTCATCTACACACTTGTGTGTCAAGTCCCACACTTCACTTTCCTTGCCCTCAGGGAGCTTACAGTCTAGCAGGAAGAGATAGATGTACAAGCAAAGCTTAATGGAGAAGCCAAGAAAGCAGAGGGGGAGATGACAAGTAAGAGGGGACTTGAAGGATTAGTAAGAGTTTGTCTACTGGAGAGAGAATGAAGGGCTCTTTCTGTCAGATTGTCCAAAACTTGGAGGTGTGACCAGTTGGCTGGCATTTATCCTGTGTGGCTGTGTTTGGGCGTGCAGGGGTTGTGTTCTTTCTTGCACTGCTTTGTAGTCAGTTTCCTCCGCCTGAATCCATCTCTAGGTGACCACCCCAACCTGCCGTGTACTTGATCCACATAACGCAGATCTCAACTAACACACGCGTCAACTTAAACCCCCTTTCCTTCAGGAGTCCCTATTGTGGGACGTCCGGACACACATTTGCTTGAATTGATGGTCTGTCTGCCTGCGCTTGTTGTACTGGAAGATCTTGGTAAGCAAGGACCGTGCCTGCAAGTTCATCACTGGGGAATGAGGAAATGATGGAACACATAGCGGGGAACGTGGGTTACATCCAGGTGTGGCAAGCCTTGACTTTGGACTTCAACTTGAAAGCAACAGGGTCCCTCTGAACCTACTAAAGTGGGGAGCTATATGATCTGACTGGCACAGAAAAAAGATAATTGGTACCAGTGTGATAACTTAACCACAGGTTTTCAGTGAGGATCAAATGAAATAATGAATGGATGTGTTTTTAAAAAATGCTCTTCTAAACTGTAAATTGCTTATCCAAATGGAGGCTATAGATACTTTTTTTTTTTGACACCTGCTGTTCAGAATTAGTATTTCAATGAATGAACCCTCCTCATAATCCTCCAGTTTCTAATCCTGATTCAACCGGTAATTCAGTAGTTAACTCCATATTACATTTTCTCTTCTTCCAGAGTGAATGCAGGTAAAGGGATCCTAGTTAGAGACCTGGCCTCTCTTTGCATTTCAATGCGCTCCCACGTGGAACTGCCAAATTCCAAAGTGCTATTAAAATGGACAGCACACCAACAAAAATCTGTCCTCATCAAAAATTCAGGAAAATAAAATAAAAAGATGTAAGGCCACATTTTCAAAGGATTCAGCCTGACCCCCTTGTATTTTTTTGTGTATGCAAAATGTATTTTTTCACACCTGCAAGCACAGTCTCTGTAAGCCAACTATAGCCTCCAAATTGCCAAGGCTTAAAAAAAGAAATCTGCTTTTCAAATTCAGCCCAGAAAATCCAGCAGTGAAACAAGAATGGGGCGGAGGGCTGCCTGAAACTATTTATAGGAATATTGGGGGAGATAACTACTACCTTGCAGCTTGTTCTGAAATACCTCTGCTTGGCAGAAATATGCGTACCACACATCAGAGATTGAAGGGAATACTTAAAGGTGGCTGAGTACTTGAATTTGTGACAGTGGCAGCTTGAATGTCTTCCTTTTCCTTAACCTATTTTTTAAAACAGTCTGTGTAAGATGCTTTGGGAATTTAAACTGCATTCATTCATTCACTCATTCATTCATTCGTGTATGTAATCATCTTTCATCCGAACTTCCATAGAGCTAACCTATTGAGTACCTGCCAGGTTTCAGGCTCTGTGCTAGGCTCTGTGGATTTAATGGTGAACACAAAGCCGGGTCCCTTTCTTATACGTCTTCCAACTGAGTGTGAATTATAGCCAGCTAATGATCTTTCAAAGAATTCTTTACAATTATGATAAGAGCTCTGGGAGAAAATGCTACAACTGCCTAGAAAAGAAAATTTTATGGGGGCAGAGAGTTTTGTCTGTTGTGTTCATGCTGAATTCTCAGGTCCTGCAACCGTCTTGACATGTGTTTTTGTATGAATTTTGAAACATAGAGTGTGTACTTTCAGAGCGTAGATGAGAGAGCCTAACATCAGCAGTGAAGCCCAGGAAAGTGGAGTCTCCCGAGATGTGACGTTAAAGTTAAGACTTGAAGAGTGACTGGGAATCAGCTGGTTAAGAACGGGCACAGGTATGGAATAGAGAGTGTTCTGGGGGAGGGAAGAGTTTGTGAGAAGGCCTCCCAGGAAGGCAGCTGCATGCCCTTGACCAGTGAGTCTGGAGACATAGGCAGGAGCTGGGTCACGTGGGACGTTGACGGTGACGACCAACATGCGGAAGAACTGCTTAAAGGGTCCTGATCTGGGATAGTCCTGCTGGTGGAAGCCAGACAACTCTCCAGGGTGGTGGCATCTTGTGCGCTGGGTCTTACAGGACTGGTTCCTGGGAAGGGTTTGGAAGTTGATGGATACCGTCTTTCGGCCAAGACATACACCTGTAGACACACACCTAAGGTCCAGGGTAGCATGGTAGGCACAGAGTGAATGTTTTTTGACTAACAATGAATGAACGCTCATTCGTGCCCACCATGAACGCCGGCCATGTGGCAAGCAAGAGGGGTTTCATTGACAAACGTACAGAAACTTGATGGCAAGGGGTTCTCTTTGCACTTTTTTCAACGGCTTTGCAGAAGAAGCAGTGGCTTCTGGTGTCAGATCCAGCCCTTGGTGTTGCTTAGCTGTGTGGCCTTGAGAGGATCACCTAAGCTCTCTGAATTTAATGTATGTAATGCATCAGGCACAGTGGCGGTCTCGTGGTAAATGCTGCCTTAATTCTCTCATCGGCATTTGTTCATTCAAGAAACATCTGTTGCACGCCTAGTATTGCTCTGGCCCTGGGCTAAGTACTAAGGACCCCGTAATGAATTAGGACATTAAGAAAGATGTCTTGACTTGCCTCCCTACTGCAGGTAGCTTTGCTTTGATTATCAAGTGAGCATATGTATGAAGACGTTTTGTAAATTGGAAAGTGATGTATAAACATGAGTTGTTTTTAATTCTATAACCTTGCCTGTTTATTGATCATCACCTTCAAGCATTAACTTACAGAATTACACGTGAAATCACTTGTGGGGCTGGTCAAATGTAATTATTAAAATTTTAGCTAGCATTTATTTTATTCAGTTCCAGGCACTGTCCTAAGGGCTTTACATATATTAACTCATTGAGTCCTTATCACACTTCCATGCAGAAACTGAGGCCCAGAAAGATGAAGGCGCTTGTCCCAGAGTGTACCATGGGAAGCAGCAGACTCGGGTTTGAACCTAGAGTCACTCTGCCTCCAGATCATGTGCTGGTCACCAGTACATGACATAGAGCACCAAGACTAGATTTTTATTTCTTTGTCAGATTAATCATTGCTTACTGCCTCCCCTCCCTGTCACAGAGTAAATTGCATGTTACAGGAGGGCGGAGACCATGTCAATGTTTACCCACTGTGCCTAGAACAGTGCCTGGTGCATAGTATGTGTTCAGTAAATATATGCTGGATGAATCCTTTCTATCAACTTAAACACACTATTTGATGCAAACAGATTGACCTCAGGCTAGAGTGTACCTGAACTACCGCTATGCAGGGGCTAAAGATAGCCAAGGTGAGAAAGGGGCGTAGTCACCAGTAATTTTAGATCTGCTAGGAGGCAGTATTTAGAAAGTGTTCCTTGCCTAAAGTTATTCTGATGATCTCATTTGAAATAGGGACTTGATTAAATGAAATACTGGTTTGATTCACATAGTCCTGTTAGAACTACAGCACTGACAGGGCTGATTGCTTAGAGACCAAGATCTCTTGGTCCCAAGCCCATAGGCTGCAGGTGTGCTCATGGTTCCAGGAGTTTGGGGGACCTCCCCGTGGCCACACAGCTTGTCGACGGATGGCAGAGGCAGGGCCAGAACCCAAGGTTTTGGCTCAGGAAATAAAGTGATGGTCTATTATCCCCAGCAGTTTTGGAACTGCTGATTTAGTTCGTGTTCCATGTTTCCCCATTTTTGAACCTTTGATTTGGAGGTCAGTTAGGTAATGAATGTGGGGGTTGTTAGGAGAGCAGGGCACACCACCAGAGCTTCTCATTCTGGCCCCCATTTGTTACTCACTTCAATGGTGAACTGAAGCAATCATATTTTCCCCCTGCTTTAAACCCTTTCATTGGCTGCTCATGTCCTACGGGAAGATTCCCACGTTCACTGTACAGAAAGATGCTGCAGGTTACTCCTGCCTCATTGCCGCCCTGCCCTGCTGTGTGCCCGCTCCCGAGCTCAGGCTGCCCCACTACCATGCCTGCGCTCTGGCTTCCTTCCCTCCGCCTCTCCAGCCCTGCTCACCTCCCACTCAGATTATTAAACTCAGCAGAGACTTCACCTCCTCTAGGAAACCATCCTTGAGCTCTCCTCCCCAAGTTTCGTTTGTTTTTTTGTTTGTTTTTTTGCGGCACGCGCGCCTCTCACTGCTGTGGCCTCTCCCGCTGCGGAGCGCAGGCTCCGGACGCGCGGGCCCAGCGGCCA
>NW_006789324.1:920620-922730 GCF_000442215.2 Lipotes vexillifer | reverse complement strand
GGCACGAACCCGCGTCCCCTGCATCGGCAGGCGGACTCCCAACCACTGCGCCACCAGGGAAGCCTTCCTCCCCAAGTTTTGAAGGCAGATCCCCTTTCCTCTTTCCACTCCCACCACCTGGTGCTTGCCTGGGGCTAGTATCTGCTGTGAACTTTTTGAGAGAAGGCTTAGTCTGGATTCCTCGGTGAAATCAGAGTTGACTTCAGTAGGTGGCAGACCCTGAGTACATAATACATGTTTGTTCAAACAGATAAATAAATAACCAGTTAACTAATCTGCTAGATGGCAGATCACACTGGGTGGGCCTCAGCTCTCTTTTGCCTCTCTTGGGGACTCTTTAATTAGTGGCTTTTCTCTGAATATCCTGGACCTTTTCCACTCAACTGAGCCCTGACGCTCGACCTGGGCAGACCCCACCCCCTCCACAGACTCTGGACTCCCCCTGAGAAGGCTTGTAAGACTCTATATATTGCATCTTGGACTAATTTGGGCCCCTCAATATGCTGCTGAATATTAGCACCACTTGGCATTAGGCTAGATCCATCCTGCAGTAGACTGGTCATTCTCCTCATTTAATGGGCAAGGAAACATGGGCTCAGACATGGGAGAACACTTGACCCACGGTCACAGTCACATGGAGCTGCCGTGGGGCTGAGGACTTCTGATTCCAGATCCTGTCATCTCTTCTTTCCACATGGTCCCGTCTTTGGTGGCCGAGATTTTATTCCCCAGACATGCGCAGTTGCCCTGTCCAATATCCCATGGTTTCACTGTAGTCAGAGTTGTTCTTGCACCAGAAAAACGTGGAAGAAATGATCCAAGCAGAGCCCATAGTCCCCTTGCTTACTCACGGCTGTTAAGGCTGTGGTCACATTTCGCCCCGGTGTGACACGATTCCCCATAATGGTGGCCACTAAGCCATCAGGAGGCAAGCCAGCCGTTGCTTCCCTCCAAGTCGTTAAGTGAAGGTGACAAAGCCCCCTGGTGTTGAGCATGCCTCTCTGGAGCAGCCCCTGTGTGGCCCATGTGAGCTGCACAAGGCACTTTCTGATGCCCTGTTCCTGGCTGAAGTACCCTATAGGTGGATATCTTAAAAGATAGCTACTGGGCTTCCCTGGTGGCGCAGTGGTTGAGGGTCCGCCTGCCGATGCAGGGGACGTGGGTTCGTGCCCCGGTCTGGGAGAATCCCATGTGCCGCGGAGCGGCTGGGCCCGTGAGCCATGGCCGCTGGGCCTGCGCGTCCGGAGCCTGTGCTCCGCAACGGGAGAGGCCACAGCAGTGAGAGGCCCGCGTACCGCAAAAAAAAAAAAAAAAAGATAGCTACTAGTTCATCCCCCTTTTTAAAAAATAGGTAGTTAGAACTTTTACTTTGCAAAAGAAGAAGTTACTCAAAGCTGCAGAAACCTTGTTCTTTTTTTTTTAATATTTATTTTATCAAAGTAAAGTTGATTTACAATGTTGTGTTAATTTCTGCTGTACAGCAAAGCGATTTAGTTATACATCTATAAACATTCTTTTGGAACCCTGTTCTTTTGATTCCATTTCAGAGGGGACCTCTTTTTGTTTTTTTGGTTTTTTTTTTGCGGTACGCGGGCCTCTCACTGTCGCGGCCTCTCCCGTTGCGGAGCACAGGCTCCGGACGCGCAGGCTCAGCGGCCATGGCTCACGGGCCCAGCCGCTCTGCGGCATGTGGGATCCTCCCGGACCGGGGCACGAACCCGCGTCCCCTGAATCGGCAGGCGGACTCTCAACCACTGCGCCACCAGGGAAGCCCCAGCAGGGACCTCTTAACAACTTCTTAGCAAGATAACAAGGAAGCGACCTAGAGGGTTCCCACGGCGGGTAGTTGGGACGTAGGTACCATGGCAGTTTTGAGTCCAGGCACCACTCCTCACGAATTGTATGTAACCTTAGAAAGTGTTTTTCCCTTCCCCCAGCCTCAGTTTCCTCATCTGGTCAAGTCCAGTCTCTTCTCCACACAGATGCCACAGGCTTTTTCATTCAAAACAAATTTCGCAACACCACTGCCCTCCTTCGTCCCCTTCTGGGGGCCTCCGTGGTGCACACAGCCCACTGCAGGATACTGGCCTTGACAGGCAGACCCTTGGGA
>NW_006789324.1:916582-920610 GCF_000442215.2 Lipotes vexillifer | reverse complement strand
ACGCTCTTCTCTTATTTGCTCCCCACACATTTCAGCACCCCACACATCCCTCCGTTCACCCAGGCTGCCTGCTTTTTCACGGGGCAGCACCTCTACCTACCGGATCTCTGCTTTGCCTTTTTCTTTCCTCTCTCTGTCCTTTGAAATACCTTGTCTCATCCTTCAGATTACAGCTGACATGCCACTTCCTCTGGAAGTTCTTCATTCTCCCAGGAAAAGCTGATGCTTAACGGGTGTGTGTGTGTGTGTGTGTGTTGTGTGTTGGGTCAGGATGTGGATGGAGGGGACATTTCCAGGAAAGGGAACAGAGAATGCAAAGGAGAAAGAGTTTGGGACCCTTGGGGGCTGAGAGGAGGCTTATGCTCCTGGTGTGTAGGGAGAGCTGTGGGAAGTGAGTCTCTAAACTGAGGGCTTTGGGGCCATGCTCAGGAGTCTGGATTTTATTCTGAGTAGAGTAGGGAGGTTATGAGGGGTTTCATAATACTCACTTTAATTATCTTGCTTTAGGACCACATCTGTCTTCCCGGCTAGACTGTGGATTTCTTGAGGGCACCATCATGCCTTCAGCCCCCCCATCTCTTACTCTGTAGTGTGGTAGGTGTTAGTAAATGTTCAGTATTTAGTGGAATAGTTACAAAGAAGGGAAGGCTATGTTAATGAACCTAAGGCTGCTGGAAGTTACTAATATCCCTTCTCATTTCTTCCAGCTCGTATTTTAATATCCTTCTACCTTACTGGTATAAGTTTGGCAGACAGAGTTTATGAGAAAAGCAGGTTTTCATTGATTGTAGTTGATGTTTATTGTGTGCACTGCAGCTTCATTATTTTATATGCAAAGAATGTTTCTTAGGTGGTATTCTTTGGGGAGATGATATGCAAAGAGATCTTCTCTTTCATTTTTACTAACACCTCTGCAGTTTGCTAAATCATCACCTTCCCATAGTTTAATCCACTATATTGCTTTCCAGAGCATTTCCCTTAAGATTACATTCCCTGCGTTTTAAAAATAGCTGACTCTAAAACGTACAAGTGAAGCTAAACAGGTGTTTGTCCCTTCAGCCCTTTGGTGTCTTTGTGTCTGCCTGTCACAGCTGAGTGATGGAACTTGCGGTCTTGAGAAGAGGAAGTTATTCAAAGGGGATATGAAACTATGCTCTCTAATGCGTCTCTGGGTATGGAATGAGCTGAATCTGGTTCTGAAATTGGGCTCTACTACTAATTAGCAGTGTGGGATCTTGAATGAATCACTTAATATGTGTACTCCAGTGTCCCTATTTGTAAGTTGAAGATAATTGTAACTAGTTCATGTTGTGGTTTTAACATCAGTTTTAAAAAAGAAAATGTACAAAGTGCTTGGAAAAGTTCTAACCCATAGTAAGTACTAAAGAAGTGGTATCTGTTATCATTAATAGTTAAAACTCTGCTTCTTGCTGGATGGCTTTAATTAAGTTAGTGAACTTTTGTGCTTCCATATCATCATCTCTAAAATGGGGATAATGTTAGTAGTAATAGGTGTGTTGAGTGGATCCAATGAGCGAGTACCCGTGAAGTGTTTAGGGAGTGCCTGGCATATGGTAAATCCTTGATGAATGTTAGCTTCTCTTATTACTAATATCAGTTATCAGCATGTACGTTTGCTCCCTACTTTCAAATGCCAAATAAAAGTGAATTTCCAGACTATATAAAGGCTAAGCTTTACACAAGCAAAAGGGGCTGTATCAGACATTATTGATTCTTCACTTAATATGATGCGCCTACAAGTCAGGAATATTTTCATTTTCCGATTTATCTGAATGTTTGTCTTAGTTGTGGTAACTGTAGTATTTTGGAGTCTCGCCGGTTTGGTTGACCCCACTGTAAGACGCCCAGTGGCTCAAGGCTCAAAAATTATCTTCATTAAGCACGATTGTCTAGACCAGCTTTGGGCTAAGACTGAGAATTATTAAAGCCCTTTCATTCACCAAAGCTTCTCCTTTTTATGTTGTCTAAGACTTCATCAAATGATCCAATAATGTTTGCTGAGCTCCCTGACTAGCCAAGCCTCCACGCACCTGCCACTGATGTTGCCTGGACATCTCCTTCTGCCACATGACAAATGAAGAAAGAGAAGAGAGGTTGCTGAGACATGAGCCCGGCAACCTCAGCTCCAGCTCTGGCTGTGATACCATGGTGAGGACAGCCACACTGAGCTAGTGTAGATAAAACTGGCCCCTCCCTAAATAGAGAATGCACAGTCACGTGCCAGAAATGCCTTTTTAAAAACAGCTTTATAGACGTGTCATTGATATGCAATATATTGACGTATTTCAGGTGTACAATTTGATCCGTTTTGACATACATGTACACCTGTGAAGCCATGACCGAGATCAAGCTAACTAAACATCCATCACTTCCAAACGTTCTCCTGTCCCTTTGTCATCTTGCCTTCTGCCCTTTACTTCTACCCCCGTCCTCAGGTAACAACTGCTCTGCTTTCTGTCACTGTAGATTTGCTTTCATTTTCTAGAATTTTATATCTGCGAATTCGTACAATTAGTACCCTTTTTTGCCAGGTTTACTTGACTGGCATGATGATCTTTCTAAGGGAAATGTGAAGCCACACTGCCCACCTACAAAATTGTATACTCGGACTCCTACTTGTAATAGCCACAGATTACTGAGTGTGCGCTTCCCTGGTGGCGCAGTGGTTAAGAATCCGCCTGCCAATGCAGGGGACCTGGGTTCGAGCCCTGGTCCGGGAAGGTCCCACATGCTGCAGAGCAACTAAGCCTGTGAGCCACAACTGCTGAGCCCATGTGCCACAACTACCGAAGCCCGCGCACCTATAGCCCATGCTCCACAACAAAGAGAAGGCACCGCAGGGAGGGGCCCAGGCACCGCAAGGAAAACTAGCCTCCACTTGCCGCCACTAGAGAAAGCCCGGGTGCTGCAGCAACGAAGACCCAATGCAGCCAAAAATAAATAAATAAAAAAAATTTTTTTTTAATTAAAAAAAATATACTGACTGTATGTGCTACTCCTAGGGATTCTACGACTACCTCTCTTTAAATCCTCCTAATAACCCTATATTCTCATTTCATGGCTGAGGAAACTGAGGCTGAGGCTGAGGCTGGTTGCTCAAAGTCACACATGGGAGATGTATTCTGACTTAAAACTTACTTCAGGGGGCTTCCCTGGTGGCGCGGTGGTTGAGAATCTGCCTGCCAATGCAGGGGACATGGGTTCGAGCCCTGGTCCGGGAAGATCCCACGTGCCGCGGAGCAACTGGGCCCGTGAGCCACAACTACTGAGCCTGCGCGTCTGGAGGCTGTGCTCTGCAATGAGAGGCCGCGACAGTGAGAGGCCCGTGCACCGCGATGAAGAGTGGCCCCCGCTCTCCACAACTAGAGAAAGCCCTCGCACAGAAACGAAGACCCAACACAGCCATAATAAATAAATAAATTTAAATTAAAAACAAAAAACAAAAAACTTCATTCCACCTCGCTAGTGGCTGGTGACAGTTCGGGCTCTGGTGAGAAGCCAGACACTGTTTTGGAGAGAACTGGGTTCAGTCTTGGGCCTTGCCACAGTGAGACTTTGCCCAAGTTATTTAACTGCTTTCCACCTTAGTTTCCTCTCTGTAAAATGGGAATATCATGGTGTAAGGCCAACGTGTTCTTGAGAGAAATAAATAAGAACACATTTAAATGCTCAGCCTGTACACAGGAAGTGCTTGATGAATGTTAGGTCTCTTTGCTACCATTAATGAATGAAGGCAGAAAAAAGTCCCCTTTAGCATTAAACAGATAACCTGTCAGTATCAGTGGACACCCTGTGTTGAGGAGTGTTCTAAAGGGTGAGAGTAAGAAAAAGAGGATAGGGCTTCCCTGGTGGCGCGGTGGTTGGGGGTCCGCCTGCTGATGCGGGGGACGCGGGTTCGTGCCCCGGTCTGGGAGGATCCCACGTGCCGCGGAGCGGCTGGGCCCGTGGGCCACGGCCGCTGGGCCTGCGCGTCCGGAGCCTGTGCTCCGCAGCGGGAGAGGCCACGG
>NW_006789324.1:882090-916572 GCF_000442215.2 Lipotes vexillifer | reverse complement strand
AAAAAAAAAAAAAAAAAAAAAAAATGAAAAAGAGGATAGAAGATCATGTTGAAAGTTATGTTACTCTTTTGACCCAGTAGATTATTGCCTGGCTTCTACTAGACTCAACAATGTTTGATGAATAAATGATAGTGGAAGAAGGAATGAGCGTGCCATGTTGACGTAACACCAGGGTGATTCAGAGAGACAGGGAAACCCAAATCAGGCAAGAGTATATTCTATCTACCCATCCCTTTGAAGGTAGAACTTGGAAGGGTATTTTCTATTCAGTCATTTTCTGTTCATTATCCCAAGACCTAAGATCCAAAGGTTATTACCCTTCCCCTGTTACAAATGACCATAAGTACCAATACGGGTGTGGATGATAACAAGCCTCTTGTCCTGCCATCTGTCTGTAGGCAAAGCCTCAGGGGTGCAGTATGGGTTGCATTGTAAATGGTAATGATGGGGCCGGCAGTGGGTATGGCTATGTTCCCTGAGGACCGGCTGGAGATGTGCTACCACATCACCCATGGGATTGGGTTCTCTGCGTGGCTCACAACTGCCACTGTCACACAGGCCAGTGGGTTTCAGATGGTACGAGAATTTGAAGTTGGCCCTGAGACTTGAGCTGTGCTAAGGAAGCTGGCTCAGCGAGAGGAAAGGATTGCGTACACCTGAAATGTTAATGGATTTATTTTTTCTGAACGAAGACCCAAAGGGGGAAAGGGATTTTCCCAAAGTGGCACAGCATGTTAGAGGAAGAGCCATCTCGGGCCCTCACAGAGCAGGCCTGCCCTTTGCTCTTGTATCAGCCATCAAAGCCCCTCCTTTTATCACTGTCTTGGAGGGGAGGCGTCAGGAAAAGCATCGAATAATAAAATATCCAGCACTTTTTGAATGTGCCAGGGGATGGATATTCTAGAATATTCTATTCACCATATTAAATGGGTGAAATAGCCCATTTAATCCTCACAACAACCCCACGAACTAAGAATCACTATGTACACATTTTGCAGATGAGAAAATGGAGGCACAGAGAGGTTAAAGTTACTTGACCAAGGCCACATCGCTAGTAACTGCTGGGTCCAGGATTTCAGCCACGGTTTGGCTCAAGTTACCATGCTTTTACTCCATACTGTGGTGTTTCTCATTTAAATGAATTTATTTGTGAAAATTGATTAAATAATTAATTAATAGAGGGAATACAGAAGTCTTTCCAAAGTTCATATATAAAAAGTTGGGGAAAAAAAAAAAAGTAAGGGGGCACCCCTGGTGGCGCAGTGGTTGAGAGTCCGCCTGCCGATGCAGGAGACACGGGTTCGTGTCCCGGTCCGGGAGGATCCCACGTGCCGCGGAGCGGCTGGGCCCCATGAGCCATGGCTGCTGGGCCTGCGCGTCCGGAACCTGTTGCTCCGCAATGGGAGAGGCCACAACAGTGAGAGGCCCGCGTACCGCAAAAAAAAAAAAAAAAAAAAAAAAAAAAAAAGATGTTGGTTGGTGCTTTGAAAAATACGCATGATACCATGATATGGATGAACGTTGAAGACATTATGCTAAGTGAAATAATCTAGTCACAAAAGGACAAATAGTGGATGATTCCACTTATATGAGCTACCTGGAGTAGTCGAATTCGTGGAGTCGGAAAGTAGACTGGTAGTTGCCAGGGACTGGAGTAGGGAGGAGGAATGGAGAGTTGCTGTTTAATGGGCACAGGGTTTCAGTTTTGAAAGATGAGAAGAGTTCTGGAGATTGGTTGGACAACAATGTGAATATATTTAACACTACTGAACCGTATACTTAACACGGTTAAGAAGGTAAATTTCATGTTATGTGTATTTTACCACAATTTTAAAAATACAGGATGCAAGAAAAACACAACTTAATGGCTTTTAAAAAATAGGCATGAGAATGGAATTGTAAGGTTTTTTAACAAGGGAGGGCCAAACTACCCACTGCACCCTGCCCCCAGCCCTGCTGCACATCATCAGCACTGCTGTGCTCCTTGGTGCAGAAGGGGTAGGAAGGTACCCAGAAGGGCACTGCCACGTGCAGGTGGAGAACGTGGAACGTGGGGATGGCAGTGCTGTAGTAAGAAAGACAAGTGGCCAAAGCAGAGGGAGGATGATGCTGGCAGCAGCAGCTTACCCTTACTGAGTGCTTCGCCTCTTTTAAGTCATTCAGTCCTCTTTCACAGGTGAGTAACCCGAGGCCCCGAGAAGTTAAATCACTTACCCAAAGGCACACCTATAGTAAGTGGAAGAGCTGGGATTTGAAGCCACCTATGTAGGTCCAGAGCCCATATTTTAACCGCTGCATTCAGCTGCCGTGCTATGCTGCTTATCTGACACTAACAGCAGGTCTTAATGGTTTCAGCTCTTGCAGGGCAGCACTGTTATTACAGTACGGTCATCTGTTCGATTTCACATCCGTCTTATCTTTTGATTCTCACAGCAACCCTAGGAGATCAGCAGGGGTGGGCTTAGTACAGATCAGGCAATTGGGGCTCAGCGACCTAAGCAGGGTCACTACCCCATGAGAACCAGGTTTCCTGCCCCGACTCTGCACCAGTGGTCCAGGACTGGTGGTACACGCTAAGCCTTGCATAGGTGTACTTTGACATTTTGATCAAGATGGAAAAATCTCCCATCACTGTTACAGAGCCATCAAGGAGGAAGCAAGTAGGAGCACGTAGCATCAGGAGCACATAGGAGGACACAGGGCGACCCTCAAGAAGTGAGTCAGTGGGAAAGGAAGGGCTAATGGATAGCCAGACCCCAGTACAGACAGCGATTGGGCCATAGATATTGCTAGTTTGTTGTTTTGAGTCTTTAAATCCATTCAAACTCCCCTACAAATGCTCAGATCTGAAAGTGTGCCATAAGTACAAAAAGGTAGAACATCGCACCATCCTCTGAGGTCTTGCAGGTGTGGGCATCTCCATATCTCAGTTAAGGAAACCAAGGCTGGGAAGCTTAATGGCTTTTGATAAAATGCAAAATCCCAAAGTTGAGGAGCCGAAGTCAGGTCCTCCGTGAAGAGCTTCTATTTTCAAGTTCCTTTCTCATTAGCATGCATTTCCCATCACTCGTGATCCCTATTGCTTTGCATTGTTATGGCAGCTGACAACCCACCGAATATATACACAGTGGCGTTATTTCACTTCCTGCTCCTCTGCGTCCTGTGACGTAGCATGGCTGATGTGAACAGCTCCATTTTTCAGGTGAAGAAACTGAAACTCAGGGAGTTAAGGGACTTAACTCTGGCAAATAAGTAAGTATCTCCAGATCTGAAGTCTCGTCTTTAGATCAGATGCACGGTCCTTTGTACCAAAACAACTCGTAATTCTGAAGGATCCCCAATTCTGCACTTAGCCAGTTGAGTCGTGGAGCGCCTTGGATGGCACTATAGCACACCGCCCCTCTAGACCCCTAACAGAGTCCAGCTTTGAATTGTATGTGGTTCTGCTTCTCCGTCCCCCTTTTGCGATGGTCTCTGAGTGGTGGGTCTGCCTTCCTCTCTGCATTTCATCTTAGGTCTGTTGGATTTGGGCGATAAAGACTCATAGAGGTGGGTTGAATTGTTCCCTATTGGGGGAAAGTTTTGAACAGGCATTTTACAGAAGACAGCGTAGTCTCAGTAGCTAATGGGGCTTCCTGAGATTCACCAGGAGCTGGAACTTTCTCTTGAGAACAAGTACAGCAGTTTTAAGGTCTTGAAGACCCTGATTCTGATCCTGGCTCTGCTCCTTTCTTAGCTGTGTGACCTTGCCCAGGTCCCTTCACCTCTCTGTGTCTTAGCTTCCTCATCTACAGAATGTGGTTTAGAATGTCTGCTTTTGTGCTTAAGAAAATTGTGTGAGTGCATCCTTATGGAATGGGAAGCACTTTGCGTATGTTGATTATAGTTGAAGCTGGCTTCTCCCCTCATTGTCTTTCCCTCTCTTCTCAGAAGCAGTGGTTCTCAGAGTGTGGTCCCCCAACCAGCAGTTCAGTCTCATCAGGATACTTGGCAGGAACTCACATCTCAGGCACCTACTGACTCAGGAACTTTGGGGACAGGGTCGGTGATCTGTTTCTTAACAGGCCCCTCAGGTGATGTGATGCTCACTCAAGTTTGAGAACCATTTCTCTCAAGTGGACTTCTCTTTTGGGGTCTGTTTCTAGCTTTTGAGCAGGGACGAACGTTGACTTGAACATTATGCGTCAGGTTCTTAGCCCTCCCCCTAGCACCAAATTCTGTTCAGTCCTAGCATGAGCTGCTATACACTCCCGGGTATCCTGCAGGATCACTCAGGCCATAATGGGCCATTGTGGTGGTTTTGTTTATTTTATTTTTTTCCCTCTGCTATTCTCTGCCAACAAATGTTGAATCCTTCTGAGAACTGGCCAAATACCCCAGTTTTGGACAAGCCTCCTTGTCTTCTTAATTACTGTCCTTGGAATGCCTGTGCCCATCCATCCAGTCTCTTCTCCAATTGGTGGATGGATGGGCCTAATTCTCCTTATCAGTGACAATGTGGTGGCACCTTTATAGCTCCAGGCTCGATATTGTGACCTGCCTGCACTTTCACTGTCGGAGATGACAGGGGTCTCAGAAAAGCAGGTGGCAAGTGCTCTGGAGAATCTATTAGGGTTAGTGATTCCTGCAAAGCCATTTGCTCCAGACGAGAGATTGCTTACAAAATAACTGTGTCTCAGTAAGCCAGGGTCTGTTATCCACTAATTATTTTTGGATTAGGAAGGGCTAACAGGACTTGGCCTTGGAAGCTCAGAATAATTTGAGTAGATAACTAGCTTGCTGTGTTCCCCAGAGGAAAGAAGGATCTGTGAGATCAAGGTTTCAGCACTTTGATTGAAAGGAAACCATGCTCTTGTTTTTCTCTGATAAAGGTCGATACAAGACTACCTTTATATGATTTTCCAAATGTCAACTATTGCATCTTGTGGTCAGATCACTTGGAGGATGCCGCTGCTGGGACATCAGCTTCAATGTTCTTGTGGTAGAAAAAGTGGATTGCAAGGGACCGGAGAGGAGGGAAGGAGACTAATGATACGGAGGTGATTTGGATCATCCAGACAAGTGGTAACAAGGGCCCTGATTAAAGCTGTGGAGTGGAGTAGTCAAGTGAAGTCCAACAGAATTGGACTTGAATGTCTGTCCCCCAGCCCTCCCCACTCCTCTGAGCTCTGAGACCTTGGGCAAATGAAGTAAGAGTCTCCATTGGCTGATTTCTAAACCGAGGGAAAATAAAGAACCCTGGGGCATCATCATGAAGATTAAGTGAGAAACTTTTTAAGATGAATTTATTTTAGCAAAGGACCTGGTACATAGTAAAGACTCAACAAAGACTAGCTCCAATTATTCTTATTGAAATAGCGGTCATGAGTTAACGCGGTGAGTGAGGCAAGGAGAGTCTAGGACTGTGCCCCAGGAGTCTTTCTCGAGTCACTGGTAAATGGAACAATTTGGGATAGTGAGAGAAGCAAAACTGAAGTCAAGCCAAAGACCAGAAAGTAGTAGATGTGAGAGAGACACACACACACACACACACACACACACACACACACACACACACACACACACACTCTGCATTTATGATGACATCAGACAAATGAGGTGTGAGAATATCCAAACAATGGCTCTCAGTGCCTTTTCTCTGGGTCATTATGAAACAGTCTCCAATTAGCTATGAGCCAAATTCTGGTCTCGCTTTTTTCTTTTTTTTCTCGTTAGTTCAGAACCCTTTTTTCTCCCCAAAGCCCCACTTATAATTTCTTTCTTTCTTCCTTCCTTCTATTATGGATCACACACATTGAATCATTATCATATAGTGATGATGAAAATTTCCATTTCAGAGCGTAGATGGTCTATGTGCTTAATTGGATGGGAAATCTAAACTAATTGTCAGGTGGATTATCAATGAGACGGTCTGCCTGAGGGGTCTCGGCGCCCTACTACTCATGCACAAGCACAGGGCCGCGGGGAATGGCCTTTCTCTTTTTCTCCTTTTGCTAAAGAGCCAGATGGACTTTGGGTAGAATCCCAGCTCAACCACTTACTGGGTAAGTAATTTTTAGTAATTTACTTAACCTCTTTTTTAGCCTTAGTTTTGCCTGCCGTACACTGGGGATACGAATATAAATATAGGTCATATATTTGCCAAGTCTTCCCTGATCTCCCAAGCCTGGGTTAGATGTGCCTCCGCTGTGTCCCCACGGCACCCTGGACATTCCTTGTCATGGGGTTTTGCATGTGTCCACTTAGAACTGTTCATATGATTGTCATCATTAGATATCTGTGTTGTGTATCGTCACCGTGACCCCAGCTCTGTCCTGAGTGCCTGGAATGTGGAAGGTGCTCAGTGAACACTGGCTGCGTTGAATTGAATAGAGTGTCCTTGGGAAATTGCTTTGCCCTGCCCCTTCCACGTGCCTGTTAGTCACCTCCAATCTCAGGAGGTGACCGTGAAAAGAGTCTTCCCTGACACAGTTTTATGAATAATAGTCCTTGCAATTTGTTGACCACTTTATTGTTTCCAAAGCCCTTTCGTGTCTGGGGCATCCCTGGTCAGGGCTTGCGCAGCTGAAGGGGCAGAGTAGGGCTCAGCAGGCAGGCACCAGGTCTCCATCATCACAGGTACGAAGTCAGGTAGGTCGAGGAGCTGCGATCTGAACCTGAGCTGGCATGACTCCACAGCCCACGCTCCCTCTCCGGATCCCTCTCTCAGGGTTTGCTCTTAGGTTTATCTCCATCGCTCTCCCTGCCCATGCTCTTTACCACTTCTGTGTTGGTTGCACAGACCAAAATGACGTGTTCACAAAAGGTGTAGGAAAGCTTACTCAACCTAAGGAGGCAAGGTGCCCTCCGATTCAAAGATCAGAGACCCTCCTCTTTCTTTAGAGATAAACGTAATCATTTTGATAACTTTGGTCAGTTTTTTTTTTTTTCTTAAGTTGACCACTGATACACCTGGGTTAATGGAGGGAAACTTTTTCTTTTCCGCAATTGGTTTTGGACTTCTACCCCCAGCCCCCAAACTTTATTCAGAAATTAACTTAACGGTTTTATTCTCTACTGGAATGTTCCTTGTGGGTGTGTCTGGGGTACTCTCCGGCCTTGGCCTGGAGATCTCAAAGGACAAGATAGCAACCCCCCGGGGGGCATTGTCAGCCCCAAGGGAGGTGTGCTATGTGAGCAGTGGCCACATGCCCAGATTTCCTAGAAAGTTCCCAGTTTTTAGTGTCCTGTTCCACAAGCCAACGAGCACATTGATGTCTTTGGTACATGCACTTTCCAGAATCACATGCAACTTGCTACGTAAAATGTGATGATAGTAAGATGCTGTGGGTGTTTTACACCCTACCTTGTTACAAAGATGAAACAAGGGGGTTTATAGAGATACGTACATTATAGGGCATATTAGTTACATAACTAATATGAACCGAGGAAAGAGATGATGGATAAAAATCATGCAGTAAGATCCTGTTGTTTGGCCTGAACTTCCTAGCGGTCAAAGGGAAAATACAGTTTTAAGATTTACAGTGTCGGGCTTCCCTGGTGGCGCAGTGGTTGAGAATCTGCCTGCCAATGCAGACGACACAGGTTCGAGCCCTGGTCTGGGAAGATCCCACATGCCATGGAGCAACTGGGCCCGTGAGCCACAATTACTGAGCCTGCGCGTCTGGAGCCTGTGCTCCGCAACAACAGAGGCCGCGATAGTGAGAGGCCTGCGCACCGCGATGAAGAGTGACCCCCACTTGCCACAACTAGAGAAAGCCCATGCACAGAAATGAAGACCCAATGTATTAAAAAAAAAAAAAAAAAAAAAAAAAAAGATTTACAGTGTCTAGTCAAAACAAAGCTGCTCTGGAGAATCACAGAAGGTATGTGCTTCATTTAAAGTGGGTGCACATTTTTAAATTCAATGTGCAGTACGAAGTTTTTATACTACTCTAACTTCAAAAGTGGAAAATGTATATCTGGGATCTTTTTAGATCGTACCTTTTTGGGGGGTGACAATGGCCATCAAAATTTGGCACTCCAGTACAAAATGGAAATCAAGCAGCCTCGAACTAAGCTTCAAGGAATTTTCAAGACGATAGAATAGACAGCCTGTTACTCAATTAAAGAGCATATATTATTCCTTATGTAACTGAAACAGAGTAGTTAATTTCCCAGCAAAACATCCTAAGACTCCTGGCAAGCCTTCACTTGGAATCCAGAATGTCTCTACATCACTAACGGATCTTTGCTAATTATAAAATTCTTGAAGTTGGGTACTGGAAGAAAGATGTTTTGCACACTTTACAAGTAATATGCCTCTGTGGAGGTGAATGCTGACTCGTGCATTTCAGGTTGTGGCTTATTTGGATATTCATGAGCCCCTGTTTGCTGATTATGTCAGCACAACCTCTTTATTGAATTATGGATTGGGTATTTAATCAAGGCCTGTGCCTTATTATTAGCCGCGTAACATTCCATTGTTTCAGTGGAAAATGGAATGTGTAAAACCTGATTCACATGAAAATCTGTTGGCCCACTAATAAATAATGTTTTACAGAGCACTCTTTTATATCCCTGTAATCCTTATCTGCCAGGGAAGTGGGAATACATAAGCACACCTCACGCTGATGGATTGGGGCAGCACTCCCGTCACAGTGGTGGCCACCTAGACCCCCTGTGTGGGTTTTCGTGAGTTTCCTTCTCCTATTGTAATCCTGGACTCGAGAGTTGGGGCTGTTCGTGGGCAAACACTGGTAAACCTTAGAGTTTATATTCTAATTAATCGCTCAGTGAGGAGGCTTGATTTGGTCTCGTGATTTTGACGACTTGGTTGCGTCTTACACTTCCGTAGAACACTTAAAAGACCATTGCCTGGGCTCCACCTCCAAAAACTTGGATTCACCTGGTCCAGGTGTCCCCAGGTGAATCCTGACATGCAGCCGAGATGAGGATCACTGAGTTGTGCTCTCAGGAGGGCCAACAGTTACCTGTTTAATGGCTGTGGGTCCCAACTCCACACTAGACTCTCTGAGGGTGGAAGTCCTCCATGCTTTTTTCTTCTGGAATCTCAGACTCAGGAAGTCTGGTGGGGCATTTGTGGCTCGGGGGCGGGGTGGGGGGAAGGCTCAACTGGGAGACCTTGAAATCCAGGCTTGTGTCCTGGTGCTTCCTGGCTGGGAGGCCCTGGGAAATCTACTTCCGTCTCTGGAGAAAAATCAGAAACCTTGTCAAATTGTGAATTTGGAAATGCTTACGTGGGAGACAACCTCGTAAGTTCCATGCCCGAGTACCACCTCTAGCTGCATTATTATGTTAGTGAGTTTAAGGCGACTCATGGTGAAGGAGGGGACGGTAAGTTTTGGTTCTCTGGGCCGTTGTGAAGATTTAAGTAAGATTATGTCTTCAGGGCCCTTTAGGAGGGAGGTGGTACATAAAGGTTTCTTCCAGTCTCATTTCTTGCCTCCCTAGGACTCCTTCCTCTCATCTTTCTTCCTCTGTCTCCTTTGCATGTAACTCTTGAAGATTTTCTTTAATGGTCTGTCCCCAAGATGGTTCTTTCTCTGTGCCCAGGTATCCAAGCCAGAGGCACGTGAATCTTGAGTCTCCAAACTCTGTCTTCCTCTGTCCATTGCTGCCATTGCCACCTTATAACTGGTCTTTGGGCCTTCGACTTTCTGTTCTCCAGATTCTCCTTTAGCAGCCACTGTTACCATCCTAAGATGAAGTGACAGAGTAGCATGATGAGGGCCAGAAGAGAGAGTGTGCAGGGTTCTCTGGGATCACAAAGGAAGTTCCGAACTCAGTTAAAGATGGGGAGATCAGAATCTCAGAAGGCTTCCTGGAATAATTGCCATCTCACCCAAGTTCTAAAGGTTTATTTGGAGCTAGCTTGGCACAGAGAGTGAGAAGAGTTATATTGTTATAAAACAACATTTTAAAGGTTTTCTTTAACTGAAAGCAATTAACTCGGGTTACTTTTAATGGAGGAGGAATGAATTTTCTATTCGGGGATAAGAGTGTCATCAGATTTCAACCTCATCTAGAAACCCTGCAATTCCGTATTCAGACTCCACGCCGCCTAAGGGCACCTGGGGTTTGGAGCGGGTTACAAGTGAGGCCTCGGCACCCTGTTTAATGATGTGAGGCTGCTCTTGCAGGCTGTGGTGCTCAGTAAAAGCCTGCCGCTTCTGTTTAAAGGAGATTCTAGCACAGCAGCTGAGGTGGATGGTGGATTAAGGCCTAACACAGCAGTCTGCTAAACAGCTCAGGGACCGGGGAAACCCCCCCAAGGGCTACATCCCAGCCATTTAATGGCTTCTAGAAGCAGAGCTCAGGGAGGGGCAACAACAGGTGAGAAGTCAACTGCACCTTCATTGCTCGCCTGTGTGCTCCTGACGTGACCCGCAGAGAATTTATGTCAGGTGCAAAGTGTGTATTTGTCCCTGATTCAAATGGCAGCTCTAGTCTCCATTTCAGATTCATTCTTGCGCCTTTAGTTGCATTTAATGAAAAGTGGCTGTATTCTCTATGAACCCCTTTTCCTCTTGAGTTTTATTACTGAAATCCTCCAAATAAATCACCTTGAATCCTCCATGTTACCTGCTTTAAAAGCCAGGGGGGGAAACAGTGAAATCCTCTTAAAACATACTTGCAACATTTTTGTGCACTTGAGACGACGATTAGCTATAAATTGAAACGTCTTCCTCCAGTGCTGTCCCACTGAACTTTCTGTGATGACAGAAATATTCTACATCTTTGCTCTCCCAATATGGTAGCCATTAGCCACATAGGCCTGTTAAGTACTTGAAACGTGGTTAGTATGACAGAAGAATCGAAGTTTTTATTTTATTTAATTTTAATTACTTTAAATGTGAATAGCCATGTACTAGTGTCTACCATATTGGACAGCACCGTTCTAGACTCTGAATATACTAAGCTATCCTGTACCTCTGTACCTTGGATCAAGGTTTTCTCTCTTTCCGAAATGTTCATCCCTGCATTCTTTCCAAGAAAACTCCTACTGGTCTGTAAGAATCCGCTCAGCTCCTCTTACTGAAAGCTTTCCTGAACCTGAGGCTGAGTTTGGTGCTGCTTCAGCTTCGTCCTCACTCCCACCGTGGAACTCATCATGCATTTTATTTTACGTTGTACCATCTCTTGCCTTTGTCTTTTTCCTTCCATCTTCTCCGTTAAACTGTAACGTCCTCCAGAGTAGGGGCTAAATCTCTCCTGCTGGTATCCCAAGGAACCTAGTGCAGTAGCTGCTGTCTCCCACATGAGACAGGGTAAATGATACAGGGTATCATTGATACCCTGTATGAGGGGATACAGGGTAAATGGACAGGCAGTTCTGCATTCCAGCCCCTTGTCTGCTACTTAACCAGTACTGCAGCTTTGGCCAAGTCCACCTGGCTGAGCCTTAATTTTTTCACCTGTCAGTGGAACATTATGATTCCTTCATTGTTCAAGAGGTTATGAGGATTACTGATAATATACATCAAGTCCCTGGGACGTGGCCGGCCCTCCGTAGTTGATAGCTGCTATTACTAGATGCTCTGCAAATGTTTGAGCCTTTACGCCTGTAATTTCCTCAGGTACTTGAGTGCTAATCAGTGGGTTAGACAGTTGATTAGGATTCACTTTTTAGGACAACCCTAATAAGGCAGTTATGACTATCATATTTGGTGGTTGAAGTTATAACTCCACAGCTAGGAAGTGGCTTAGCTGGAATGCAAACCCAAGTTTGTCTGAATGCGAAGCCCATGCTAGACGTCCTTAATACCACTCTCACATGGATTTGTACTTAATTCCAGGTAGCGATGCACATATGCAATTAAGACAGATCACGGGGGAAATCACTTTAACACAGCCAACAGAATTCCCCTAAATGAGTAGGTGGGGAGACTGCAACTGCACTCCTTGCACAGGGTTTCCATTCCCTGCTTGCAGTTTTTAGGTAGAGATAAGGAAACATCTAATCCATTCTCTCAATTAGGTTGTGTAATAGATTGTCATGGGCATTTTCAAGATAAGTGTTCAGTGATAGTGTTGTGAAGTGCATTGATCAGCTGCGTCCCAGAAGTCTCATTGATGATCAGGTCTGTGTAAAGCAGAAAGGCAGCTCCTGTCTGATCCTTGGAGGGCTCAAACTTCAGGGTTTGAAGGTAGCTCATAGGAACTTCAAGTCAGGACCCCGCTTTCCTCATCTATACAAATTAGCCTTGCTTTTGAAGAGACTCATTCGGAGCCTGGATCCTGGGCCCTTTTATCGACACCACTGGGTTCCTTCCCCTAGAGTTGCTTTTTGTTTCCTGAACGTCACCTCCCTTCTCTGCCACTTTTGTCGAGTGTCTACTACATAAAGGCACTGGGTTTTATGGGCACTGGGTTAACCTGCTCTGGAAAGATACCTGTCACTGAGACAGAGCTAGACACTGACATCTGAGTAGAGAGCACCAATTTAAAAGGCCCACATGGGATGTTAGCGAACACCTGTGGTAAGAAGCATCTGCCACACTGAGAACCTTACATAGAGTATTAATCTTCACCACAGTCCTATGCATTAGATACTGTTTATCCCCATTTTATAATTGGGGAAACAGACACAGAGAGATTACATAACTTTCCCAAGATCACACCTACATCACAGGATCACCCAAATAGCGTTTTAGCAAAGACCACTGCAGTAGATCACCCTAGGCTTGCTAAATCTGAATCTCTAAGAGAGGGCCCAGAAAATGATATGCTTTAAAAAAACATGTCTCCAGATGATTTATATGGACAGCCAAGTTTGGGCATCACTACCATGAGAAAAGAAAGCACCAAGTGCTATGACAGTGCAGATGAAGGGGTGAAAGAAAGGTTAATTCTGTTACCGAACTCAGGTTTGGCTACTAACTCTTGAAAGCCAGTACTCGAAAGACAGGTGTTGGTTGGAAAAGGAAAGGTTGCTTTATTCAGGAGGCCAGCAACCTGGGGAGAAGGCAGACTCGTGTCCCAGAACCAACTCTGAAGATTCTGCTTGGCCATGAAAGTTTTCTAAAGGGAAAAGGGGAAATAATCTTAGTTAATCATTGATGTAGGGGGTCGGATTCTTCCTCATTTTCCATTGCGTGCAGATTTGCTGACGCTTTGTGATCTTCCTTTAGATGCTATCCTGTTCACACAGTTTGCTTGCGGGATTACTGAAAGGGAAGCTGGGGAAGAGATCTAGTCATCTGTTAATTACTTATTCTTCATTCCTACTTTAAGAAAAGAGTCGACAGGTTAGACAAGGCATCCAATTAGTGATGAATAGGGCATGTGCTATGCGGGTTAGGTTAAATATTGCCGAGTTACCTCATATCTGGAATTAAGTTTTTAAAGTTTCAGGGGAACAGAAATGGGCAAACAGGAAAGGGGCAGAAGAGCTGCTTATAATTCTTCTGCAGAATTCTGGGGTAAGGAGAGAGTGGGTGTTAAGAAGAGCTGGCATTTGAACTGGGTATTAAAGAAACGAACAGGGCTTCCCTGGTGGTGCAGTGGTTAAGAATCCGCCTGCCAATGCGGGGGACACAGGTTCAAGCCCTGGTCCCGCAAGATCTCACATGCCGTGGAGCAACTAAGCCTGTATGCCACAACTACTGAGCCCGTGTGCCACAACTACGGAAGCCGATGTGCCTAGAGCCCGTGCTCCACAACGAGAGAAGCCACTGCAATGAGAAGCCTGCGCACCACAAAGAAGAGTAGCCCCCGCTCGCCACAACTAGAGAAAGTCCGCTCGCAGAAACGAAGACCCAACGCAGACATAAATAAATAAATTAAATAAATTTATATATATATATTAAAAAAAAAACGAAGAGTGGTTAGCTTGGTATCTTCTGTGGGAATAAATCAGGATCATGCCTAGAAGCTGATGGGTTCTCAAGAGAGAGAGAAATGGGAACAGAGGCACAGAGACACCCTTCTTACTCGCACTTCAGTAGAAGTGTCTGTAGGGAGCTTGGTGACAGGATTGTCATTGTTACCCAGGACCAAAATTAGAGTAAAATAGCTTATCCTATATGGCATGATTTCAGAGCCTTCACGAAATTGCTTCCGAAGATCCTTGCCCATCTGTCTGTAAACCTTGAAATCTCTCGAAGTTCTGACTTTCAGTTTAAGCCTTTGCTTGCAGCTGGAAATTAAAAGGTCCTGGATGGCTGACACATTAAAACATTAAATATTAACATTAGCAGCCCAACTGTTTTGACCTTTAGGTCATCTACCACTAGGGACAAAACAGAACTGAGGGTGGGGATGAAAATTGTTATTCTACAAAATAAGGTCTGGGTTAAAACTAGTTGTGAAAATAGTGTGAAAAGGTCTTGCTTGGGGGAGGGGAAGCCGGAGTCCAGGGCTCGGAGGACAAGACTGGGATCCCTTGGTCCCCTTTGCTGTGCTCTGTCACCTAAGGCTGGCCCTGATCATTTCCAAAGTTTGCAAACCAAACTGTTCTCGGAGTCCACAGAAGAGCGAAGTGAAGATTTATAGCTTGGCCAGGAGGATTAACACATCAGCCAGGGTGCGGAGAGTGTGTTAGGAGAGGGTTCTTGCAAGGTCGCCATTTTTTTCTTTTTCTTCCCTTTTTTCCCCCCTCAACTAGGACAAAAAGAAAACCAAAAAAAGAAAGACTAATTCGAAAACACCAGAACTGGTTCGTGAAAATCGGCATGCCACTGTCATCCTCTGGTCGACTGATTAATATCCTAGGGTCAGTGTTCACCATCTGTCCTTATGCTTTTCTTGTTTAAATAGTACTTTTCCTTAGTACGCGTAAAAACAAGCCATTGGAAAGTACTACAAACCTAGAGGAAACCAAAACTTCATACTGCCCCTCCCCCCAACACACTCACACACACACACACACACACATACACACACACACACACACACACACACACACACACACACAAGACAGGGAAAAGACATTTCAATTTAACAGCTAATCATTGTCTCAAGTGCACAAAAATGTTGCAAGTATGTATTTTTTTAAGAGGATTTCACGTTTCCCTCCTCCCCCTGCTTTTAAAGCAGGTAACATGGAGGATTCAAGGTGATTTATTTGGAGGATTTCAGTAATAAAACTCAAGAGGAAAAGGGGTTCATAGAGAATACAGCCACTTTTCATTAAATGCAACTAAAGGCGCAAGAATGAATCTGAAATGGAGACTAGAGCTGCCATTTGAATCAGGGACAAATACACACTTTGCACCTGACATAAATTCTCTGCGGGTCACGTCAGGAGCACACAGGCGAGCAATGAAGGTGCAGTTGACTTCTCACCTGTTGTTGCCCCTCCCTGAGCTCTGCTTCTAGAAGCCATTAAATGGCTGGGATGTAGCCCTTGGGGGGGTTTCCCCGGTCCCTGAGCTGTTTAGCAGACTGCTGTGTTAGGCCTTAATCCACCATCCACCTCAGCTGCTGTGCTAGAATCTCCTTTAAACAGAAGCGGCAGGCTTTTACTGAGCACCACAGCCTGCAAGAGCAGCCTCACATCATTAAACAGGGTGCCGAGGCCTCACTTGTAACCCGCTCCAAACCCCAGGTGCCCTTAGGCGGCGTGGAGTCTGAATACGGAATTGCAGGGTTTCTAGATGAGGTTGAAATCTGATGACACTCTTATCCCCGAATAGAAAATTCATTCCTCCTCCATTAAAAGTAACCCGAGTTAATTGCTTTCAGTTAAAGAAAACCTTTAAAATGTTGTGTTTCCTGTTTCCTTCTCAGCTAGCCTTTAATCTCTAGGCGGTCGGTGGGTGTGGGGGCTTCCCTTTTATTGTACCTAATGGGTGCCTCGCACTTCGTTAGGTATCTTCCATATGTGATTGTATATGTTTGGGTTTTTTTTTTTTTTCAGTTTTGTATTATGTAACATGATAAAGATAGAAAAAATACAGAAAAATGAATAAGACATAAATGGACAGCCTAATGAATGATTATGAAATGAACACCTATAAAACGCATATCCAAATCAAGATGTTACAACATAACTAGCACCCCAGAATTGTCCCATGTCCCTTCTTAATCTTAGTCACCTGCTTCCCTCTAACAAATAAGGAAGCCATATTCTCAGTTTTTGACAAAGATGCTGTAAAATGCATAAAGCTGTAGGAAACATAAAAAGGATTGAGTCCATAACTGAAAAGTCAAGGGTGGTCAAGTACCTAAAGTTTATTTATAGTACCTATATTGTGATTTTAGGGGAATATGTAATATGCAACACTCAAACATCTAATATATCTTGTATCTTACTGTTTTGGAGGTGAACAGCTTTTGTAAAAAAAAAAATTCATGGAATGATACGTACTCCTGTCTGGACAGGAAAATAAACAAGCGAAAACAAACAAACAAAACCTAAAACAAAATAAAAACAATGATGAGAATAATATCTCCTCCTACCTTTTGCAGAATGCTGATTCTCGACCGGATACTGGACTAAGCAGTTTCCTTAAGTTGTTCCCAGTGCCTTTTTCCATGAGTGTGTGCTTTAGAGTTCTTTCCTCATCCTGCCCCTATGACCTTGTTACTTGTACATGTTTGCCCTGGAGGTACAGGAAGACAGCAATCTTTCTGAGAAATTCTCCAGGTTGGGCCATTGTTATGCTATGTTGGGGCCCTACTGTTTCAGCGCTGGACATGCCATATGCATGCCTAGTGTTCACCAAAGAGCTAAATGCAAAGGCTTTAGTTGTAATTTGGATGTAATTTTTTGTGGTGATATAAATACGACTCTTTTTGAAGTGGGTTGAATTAGAAAACTCATGAATAAATGCTTTGACATAATCAGAATTATATAGCAAGGAACTGACCTACTTTGCAGGAAGGCTCCCCCAGAGTTCCTTGGGTAATAGTACATTAACCCAACAGAGAAATCTTCCTGCTAAAAGAACTTAGCAGAGAAGACTGGAATCTGCAGTTGGTCAGGCAATCCAAAAAAATCATTTAAAAACTGAAATCATTAAAAAAAAAATGAGTCATGTTTTCCTTTGCATTTTATTTCAACTGAAGCTATATAATAAGTGTACGTCAATTTATTGACCTTTTGATGTCAGTATAAGGACTTTTCTTGGAATACAGTTTTGCTAATTGGAATGCTGTCTGCTCTTCTAATAAAATCCATGCCCATGAAACATGTCTTCTATGATTACCAGTTTTGGTTTTTTTAAAGTGGCATGAGGATTTTAAAACACTTGCAAAGTAACCAGAATGTAGAATCCATCTGGGTCTGTGTGCTTTTTTCAGTTAATTTTTTTTTATAACACTTTCTTTTCACCACTTGGCCATTTTGATTGTTTCCAATTATTGAACTTCATTTTCGTAGGAATAACACCTCCCTTTTTTTGTATTCATGTTTCACTGATATATGTAATATTTAATAATTATATACTTACTATAACAAGTATAACTCATAAGCAGGTATGGTAACAAATGTATGAGACTCTTGGTAAACATCTAACTTAACAGAATCAAACAGAAATCAAGTAGCCCACCTAACATTAGTGTTCATAGTGAAGCCAGCATCAGATAGTGAGAGGGGTCAAATCCAGCACAGTGGTTACTTAAGAGGTTTTCTCCTGTACCTCTCCTACAGAGTTGTTTTGAGGATTTGATATGTTAAAGTAAGGCATATAAATTACATGACTAGCATAAAAAAAAGTGATGAGTACATAGTAGGATCTCAGAAAACTGCAGCTTAAATTTTTCCTCTTTACTCACTCCCATCAATTCAATCACTATATTTTCATTGGTTTAAATCTTTATTCTACTAGCCTGTGAGCTTGCTGAGGATAAAGGGCATGTCGACGTCGTTTGCTTTCTCTCCACTATATCGCTTAGCATCTAGTAGGCCTTCTGAAAATGTGTTTTAATTTTTGCAGTTGAACAAGGTTGGGGATAACTCTTAGGGGAGGGCAGGAGAATTCTGGCCAAGAGGCCTGTGTCTGGGGTGGGGATGCCAAGAGCAAATGCTAGGGGTTGACATGTGGACAGGTGAGGTGCCATCACAGGTGCCAAGTCTATAAGGCCAGTGACGTGATCCTGATGGGAATGGTGGGGACACAAGTTCCAAGTCAGTCTGATTTTCTCAAGTATCCTTCTGGGAAGCTCCTGCCTTTTGGTTTCAGTCCAGGCTGCTGCCAGCGGAGATCAATTTATCAAAGTTCTTATGCAGAGGTTTGCCACCAGACAAGAGAATGCTTGCAAAAGGAAACAAACATGATTCCAATCCTAGGAACTTCTTAAGGGCAGTGACCATACGCTACTCATTTTTAGATCTAAGTCTATAAAAAGGCAAAAGAGAAATTTCATGAAATTCCAGACTTTCAAATCAAACAGTCAAGAGCCTCACAGCCCCCTGCATGGACTGAACTTGCCGCGATTCTTCCTTCCTGGTGAAAAAATACACTCTCCAATTGTTGGCAACTCTTAATAAGAATCAGATCCTCTTTATTGAAACCATGTCTAAACAGTAAAATGTTGCTTGGGCCCCTATGCCAAGTTAGAAAGAAACGAAATGAAATGACCTTGATGAACTCTCGAGAGGAAGACCCTTTCTGCTCTAGCTTGCTTGAATTTGAGAAAGCTCTCTAGCACGAGCCACAGAATACACTCTCGTCTCTCACCTGCTTTTCTTTGGCAGTTAGCTCTCACTCCACCTGGGGGGTGTTTCTGGCTTTGATAACCCATGATCTGGTATCCACACTGCTTGGGGGTTAAGTGAGTGGTAGCGAGGGTCGTATCCTTTGATCACTATGCCTGTAACATACAGCTCTTTTTCCTGATGTCAGGGCTCATTATGAAGGACCAACACTTGGGACTAGTCATCAGTGGCAGCAGGCAGACCAGGTAACCAAATATTTTATTACGGTCGGAGGTTATGTAGCAGAAAGAGCACGGACTGGGTCATCAGGTTCATGTTCACATGTCAGCTCCATTCTTCCTACCTATGCAGTTTGGCCAAATCACTGCACCTTTGCTGAGCTTCCACTTCCTCATCAGGAGACAGGGAAGCATAATGTCTTTTTTTCCCCCATGAAATTGTGTTGAAGATCGCTATGAGCTAATATGGATAAAGCGTTTGCGTTATGAATTGTGCGCCCCCCGCCCCAGCTAATTTTCATATGCTGAAGTCCTAACTCCCAACACCTCAGAATGTGACCTTACTTGACAGGAGGGTTGTTGCAGATGTAATTAATTAACATGATACCATCAGGGCGGGTCCTAATCCAATATGACTGCTGTCCTCACAAAAAGGGGAAATTAGTACGTAGAGACAGACACAGAGCGAGAATCCTTTGTGAAGATGAATGGCAGAAATTGGAGTGATGCATCTATAAGCCAAGAAACACCAAAGATTGCCATCAAAAGCTAGCCAAGAGACATGGAACAGAGTCTCTCTCACAGCCCTCAGAGAGAACCAACCCTGTCGACACCTTGACCTTGGACGTCTAGCTTCCAGAAGTGTAAGACTATAAATTTCTGTTGTTTAAAGCTGCTTATTTGTGGTACTTTGTTCCAACAGCCCTAGGACACTGATGAACATCTGTCAATTTAGTTCTTGACCTTCCTTCACTCTGTCTCTCTTCCTCCTGTGGCCTCCTTTAAATGTATCCACGTAAGCGTGCTGCAGGACTCTCTGCAGGGATATACACCTGGGTGTGCAGCACACACCATCTCTGATCTTCCCAAGAGCACAGAGAAGAGGCATCCTCTTTTCTCTGATATGTTATATGTGTTTTTTAATCCTCTGGGTAGCGTGTGCTGTCATCTTCGGCACACACATCCTGCTGCGGGAGATTTGACGATAAGAACAGCCTCGTGAAGCCGACCTGAAAAGGAACAGCAGGTATAAACACATTGCTGTTTCTATCATCTTGAAACAACATTTTTAAAGGCATCTTAGAGAGCTGGGAAAAGAGGGGTTCTTTGCTTCTAGGTCTCCTGTTTCTCCACTAGCAGGAAAAGATGTTCGCAGGTGTGTGGAGTCAGCAGGAGGTACCGAGGAGAGCTGGTTCCCTGAAACCATCCTGAGTGATTTGCATTGTACGCAGTGAACACAGATCACCTCACTTTGCCATTCATGTTAACAGAGCAATTTTTAAACGGGAAAAGGGAGCTCCTTCTGGGTTCATGGTCAAGGCCATGCCCTGGTGCTTCACTGGGCATTTCCTTGAAATTGGCCCTGTTTGGTACAGCTTTGCTTTAGTGTTGATGCTACATGGAAAAACCTCCACCTGACTGGACGATAGCATCCTGTCACCACTCTTAGCAACTTTAATGTAAAGAAATTCAAACTCTAGGACTTCCCTGGTGGCGCAGTGGTTGAGAGTCCACTTGCCGATGCAGGGGACACGGGTTCGTGCCCCGGTCCGGGAAGATCCCACGTGCCGCGGAGCGGCTGGGCCCGTGAGCCATGGCCGCTGAGCCTGCGCGTCCGGAGCCTGTGCTCCGCAACGGGAGAGACCACAACGGTGAGAGACCCGCGTACTGCAAAAAAAGAAAAAAAGAAAGAAAGAAATTCAAACTCTGGGAACGAGCAGCCCTCATCCACTGACTCAGAGGAGAGTTTTCCAGGCACAACGCAAAACAGTGTCGTCCTCTTCTCTCCAGAGCCATATTGAACCCTTTGCCTTGATCTGAGAACCTAGGATCTCAGCTCCTTCAAGTGTTCCAGGCGGCAGTGAGGGAGCCAGGGCCCCCACAGAGCGAGCCCGCCTGCAGGCTGCAAAATTCCAGCAGAGAGAGGATTTTTGAAATAGCGAAAGCTCCACACCTGTGGGTGATTTCCATGCAGAGACAGAGAACAAGAGTAGCCAACCTATGACCTCTCCAAAACTCACATCTATCCCCAGGCCTTCAAGGAACAGAGCCATCCCTTTTGTTTTCCTAGACATTGCAGGAATACAAAGATGAGGTATGTATAGGTTTGGCAGAGAAAAGAGACAATGGGGCCATCTCAGAGGGCACTGGAGCTGGACTCAGAGATGTGCCTTCCAATCCTACACCTGCCACGTTACTAGTTGGGAAAGCTTTTCAAAGCCCCTGTACCTGCCAGCATCGCAGTATCTTTATTTGTAAAATAGGTTCATACTAAGTACCTGACAGGTCTGTTGCCAGGATTTTGTGCAATGGCGTAGGTGAATGTGCCTTGCACTTGTGTGTGTATCTGTCAGCCTGTTTTCTCTCTCCTGCGTCTATCATCTGTCACATTTATTGAATGATTCCTGTATCTTAAGCACTTTGCTAGGTATATTATAGTCATCAATTATATACCTAAAGGAGGCAGGGTGTTGTTAATGGTTAAAAGTCACACTGCTTGAGTTCAGATAAATTCCAGCTGTCTGTGTGACCTTGGCCAAGCCCCTTTACCTCTGTAAGCCTTGGTTTCCTCGTTTGTGTAGTAGGGAGGCTAACAGTGTCTACAGTAAGGGATTTTTGTGAGAAATCAGTGAGGTGATGCTTGCAAAATATGTGCACCAGGGCTGGCACATAGTAAGTGCTCAATAAGTATTAGCAAAAACAAAAAGAACTTGTCGAAGAGTGAGTTTCTCTGTAACTGCTAAGGGGATACACATACCCGTAAGGTTGTTGGGTGACTCCGTCTGTGACTAGATCTTAGCTGTGTTAGAAAATGTGTTTTGTAAATCAGGTGAGTTCTTTGGTTTAATGTGTGTGTGTGCCTGTTTCAGTTTATTTATGTGTATTTCTTTAGTTCATAAGAGACTTTTCAACGTGAACTAAAGGGAAGGGGACAGTTGGGAATGTCTGGGAGTGGAATTCATAGATTGAGGGAGAGAGATCAAGGGAAAAATAGCACTTTGGAAGGAACTCAATTCATCACATAAGAGAGAACCAGGAGGGAAGACTCTCAACATTTTGGACGGGTGGGGTAAGAGAGGCTCTTGCTCGTGGCAAAGGAAACGTGCAGGAAAATGCACAGGTGTGCAAACACGGAGGATGTATTTGGGGACCTGGGTTCCAACGGGCTTTATTTGACTGAGGCCAGGATCTTATGTTGGGGAAAATGGGAGTGAGGAATTAAAAATGGGTTTTCTTTCTAATGGAAAAGACTGTGGTCTTCACAAGGGCAGGGAATGTGTCCATAAAGCTCGCCTCTAGCTCCCCAATGCTTAGCAAGTAGGTGTACAGTAAATACTTGATGAAACATTGAATCAATGAATGAGAAATTTCTGTTTCATTTGGTTTGGAGGGAAGGGGAACCTTTGAAGACTTGTGAATAATGGAATGACATTTATAAATGTATACTGTCTGAAGAGCATCTTACACTTCTCTATCAGATGGACTGGAGTAGGGAAAAATCGTCCGGTAAACCAGTTTACCTGAAAAACTGTCAGGTCAACAAGGGTACCGTGGAATTGTCTAGGGGGAGGTATAAGGACCAGAATAAATGTGGTGACGGTGAGGACATTTTAGAAATATCATTTACAATTCTTAGAACCTGTGTGAAAGCCACAGTAAGGTGAAAGGGAGATGAAAGTCTCTCCAGAGTTTCTACCTGGGTGAAGGAGAGACTGCCCATGACATTCATTTATTTGACACATGTTATCTGCATTGCACTGGGCACCGTCTTAGACACTGAAGACTCAATTATGAATAAGAATCACAAGTGGTACATCAGACCTGCAAGTAATTGCACAGTGTGCTGGGTGTTGTCGTCGTTGTTGCCATAAACAAATAGTTAGGTTGTACAGCGACTGCACATAAACTTGGCCTGGTGAGGCTTCGTGGGGGATGGTGGTGAGGAGGTGGCAGTGGTACTCGGCCCTGAAACGGAAGAGCCAGTCTGAGTAAAGGAGAAATTGCTCATCTCAGTTCTGTACATATGACATTCTGTTCATTGTAAGACATTTAGATGCCACCATTTAGAAGGCAGATGAGAAGGTGGGCATGGATGGAGCCTAGGAGAGGCGTTGAAGATAAATATGTTGACAAAGGTGTCATGTAGGAGAGGGTGAGATGGTCAAGTATGAAATAAAGACCCTGGACAGAATGTTAGAGAAAACCTCTGTTAAGGATCTGGAAAGAAAGGATGCACTGGTTAAGGAAGGAGGGGAACCAAAATGGTCACAGAAGCGTAAGAAGAGCGACTTCTTCAAGAAAGAGGAGGCAGTGAGATGTCCAGTTGTATGGAGGGACTAAGGAGAGTGAGTGTGGAGAGAGGACCATTGCAATAATAATTCCTTGATGAGTTGGCCTTCATGGGAGCACATCCCATTGTCATCGACTCCTCAGTGGCCTGTTGTTGTGGCATTTTTAGTGGCTTTGGAACCAGATAAGTCAGTTTGTAGATTGTCCGGGTCCTGGTTGCCTTTGAGATGCTTCACTTGTCACTGAGTCCTTTCCTAAAATGGGGGTGAAAGACTGAGTTCCGGCCCATAATGCAGCTCTGACCATGTCATAATCATGTCCCTGAACAAAGACATCCTGAACACCCACAGAGAAAATCTCACCTGGGCTTCACAACCCTCCAAAATCTGAGCCCAGACTTCACAGGTGGTGGATCGTAGTGGAAAGAGCATGAACCCTGGAGTCAGACGGGCACCATTGAATGCAGCCCTCTTGCTGGCTGTCTGACTTGGACAACTCATGCCCCTCTCTGACTGCCAGTGTATTTTCTGTACGTAGGCATCATCTGTCACGTGCCTAGTACCATTCCTGGCTCAGGAGGGGTGCCCAATAATGTGGAGCAGTTACTACTGTGCAGAGTTAGATGAAGGCTCCTTTGCAACTTTTCTGATCTTGCTTTTGCCCTTAACCGTGGTGGAGGCTCTTCCTCCATCCCCCACTTCACGCAAATCATGCGTATCATTTGAGACCTGGCTTTAGTCCCACCTGTCCCTGAGAACTTCCTCCAAGGACCTTGCTTCAAAGTCCTGTTTCCCTCCTCCAAATCCCTAGGACAATACTCAGTATAATATATATGCTAGTTATTCCTGGGCCAGCCTGGGCCATGACTTCTAGTGTTCTTAACTTGTTTTCCTATCTTGATTTTTAAGAGGTTTATGTGTTACTTCCCTGACTTGACTGTAAATTCTTTGAGGGTAGAGAAAGGCCTTATAATTTATTGCATCTATAATTTGTAGCTCTTTTTTTCTTCTTTTTTGCCTTTCCATTCTTTGGAAGACGTGGCCTAGCAGGGAAGATACATTATTTAGAGTCACAAAGGCCTGGGTTTGAAATAATTGGCAGCCAAATGAAGATTATGTGACATGGAAGAAATTACCTACCCACTGGGAACACTACTTTCTTCATCTCTAAAATTGAAAAAATAATAATACCCCCCCCATCATAGTGTCATTGACGGCATAAACGGTGCATAATTGGTCCTCAGTTATGATGTTTGTCACCACTTCCCTGGGCCTTATTAAGTGTGCAATAATGAATATATCTATTTTGTCAGGATACCTTAAAAGATTTGCTCTGGAAGGCTTTGCATCCCGCAGTCCCACACGGAAATGCCCATGCAGCCAGCCCTGTCCCATCCATCAGAATGTAGGATTCTTCCCTGTTCCTCTCTTAGTACATGGTGGCACCTTCATTTATGAAACACCGCCTTTTTATGAAACTGTGTTTCTTCCATTAGACTGGGGACTTCTTAAAGGGAGTAATTCCATTTACTCATCTCCTCAGGGAGACAACTTAGGTAGAGTGGAGAACACAGACAGATGTGGAAACAGACATAGCTGGAGTGAATCCTGGTGAATCACATCTTCTTATTGGCTATGTGAACTCTGGGCAGGTTTCTTGACCTCGGAAGCCTGTATCCTCATCTGCACAAAGGGAGGTCGTAGTACCCTGTAGGGCTGTTGTATGAACTAAATGAAAAGTAATGTATGTGAAAATGTTTATCACTGTACCTGGAACATAGCAGATGTTTAATACATGGGCAGCTCCAGCCCCGGGATGTCAGTTACATAAAAGATGCTCACAAGGTGTTGGCTGAATTAAACTAAAAAAGATTTAATACTTATTTCTGTTTTCCACTGATCCATTATATCTTATTATTGCTGATGATCAACACTTGTCACATTTTCTCCCTGGCACTTTACTACAGTAGTTTAAGAAGCATTAGGACTGTGCTTGCAACCGTATTGAGCTCCTTGGAAGGGAGGTGCTTTGTTGAAATTAGCAAGGCTGTGTAGGCGTTCATGCTTTTGTTACCCGATGGAAAAGACTTGTCTGTTTTTCCTTGTTGGCAGAAAGGAGACAAAAAGAAGTTGCTTAGAAGATAATTGGCTCCTATGTATTAAATTAACTGAAAGCTAAAGTTAATCTCCAGGGAGATAAACTACTAAATTAAGCAATTTGAGGTTTGAGATCTTGGTGATGACAGCAGGGGAGAGAGCATCAAAATCCAAATTCTTTCTCTGCTCATGACTGTATTAGCAGGTATGATGCTAGGGAGAGAGAATCAGAGATAAAGCAGGTTCCCTGGGGCAGTGACCTGGATACCACCATCTACATCCCTTCCCTTCCGCAAGCATTTAGTGACTGTCTCCTGGCCACGCAGAGATGGGCCAGGAGCCAGATGCACAGAAATTCACATCCATTATTAATGAAAGCTTTGTTGTTGCAAGTAATGAAAGTCAACTTGAATGGACTTAAATATAACAGAGAGACACATCATAAGGACTGAGAGTTGCCTCACAGACCTAAGGAAGGGCATGTGTGAGCTGAGCCTCTGGAAAGATGAACCAGGAATTTTCCATCAGTAAGGACCCCAACAGTAATTTCTCTCTGTGGTCACTTCTTCCAGAACATCTTTTCCCTTGGCTTTTTATATGATTTGCCTTTCTCTTACCTAGGCCAATGGCAGGAAAAGTTGGCCACCCAGAATTCTATAATCTAGTCACAAGGGAAGATTGACTCCTTTCTCTGCTTCAATTCTCAATTCCCAAGGATGGGGCTCTGATCAACACAGCCTGGCCCAGGTGTCACCATCTGGTTCAATTAAGAGGGGCCAGAGGGTCGGGTCATGTTGTATAAACACGGCCACTGTGATGATACCGCTCTGTGGGAGAGGGCGGTCAGCTGGGGGTTCAATCACTGAGATTGGACAGAATCTTAAAAGTTGTCTAGTCTTGATGAATGAGGCCAGGTCCCAACTCTCACATAGTCAGTGAGATAAAAGCAGTAAAAAAGAAGAAAATCGGTGGTTTTATATGATGATGTCATGCTCAGGAAGCCATGGTTTTTCAGCATGGACATGGTTCAGTCTGAACTCTCTGGCTACATTTAAACTGGAGTGAAAAGAACTCATATTTATGGAGCACCTCTATGTCAGATGGACCACTGTCACACATCCAGGGTACATTCCTAAACATCCAGGTAGGTCTTGTCTATTCCATTCTGTAAATAAGGAACTTACTGTGACGTAGTGGGGCCTGGGGCCCTTGTGGCAGAACAGGCAACAGGAGGTTGCATCTGTCCGCTCCCGAATCCCACACACGCTCCACACAGCTAGAATTTGAAAGGCCTTGAAGGGAACATGAAGTCGCCCGGTTCCTTTGGCTTTGTCTCCATCACTGGTTGGAATGGCTTTGTCTCAGGAAGAGACACTGCCTTCCACTCAGGGTCCCTAAGCCAGATTCAAGAGTCATAGTTGATTCCTCCCTTTTCCTGTCTCTCCCACAGACAATCTATGAATGAGCCCTGTCTGCTTTTCCTGCAGTGTCTGTTTTGATTGAGCCCATTTCTCTATGTCTTAATCTACCCTCCTTGTCTCCTCTCTCACCTGGATCACTATGATACCTCCTGCTTCGACTTCACCCCCTTTTGCCAAAGAGCAGTCGGAGAAATCATTACAAAATGCAGCCATACAGGACAGGAATAAAGACGCAGATGTAGAGAATGGACTTGAGGACGTGGGGAGGGGGAAGGGTAAGCTGGGACGAAGTGAGAGAGTGGCATGGACGTATATACACTACCAAACGTAAAATAGCTAGCTAGTGGGAAGCAGCCGCATAGCACAGGGAGATCAGCTCGGTGCTTTGTGACCACCTTAGAGGGGTGGGATAGGGAGGGTGGGAGGGAGACGCAAGAGGGAGGAGATATGGGGGTATATGTATACGTATGGCTGATTCAGTTTGTTATACAGCAGGAACTAACACACCATTGTAAAGCAATTACACCCCAATGAAGATGTTTAAAAAAATAAATGCGGCCATATACCTGCATAACCCCCGCTTGCCCCCGCCCTACTATGGTGTTTCGCTGGGCTTAGAACTGAATCCACACTCCTTACCTGACCTTCTAAAGCGACACGTGAAGGAGCCTTGCCTCCCTCTTTCCTGCCGCTCCCATTCCCTCCCCCTTGGTTCTGCTCCCATCACACTAGCTTCTTTCTGTTTTGTAAACAGGCCAAACCACTCCCTCTCGGCATGACTGCCCTTTTCTCGTTGTTCACATCCCCTTTCAAATGTCATTTCTCCAGCAATGCCTTCCTGGACCAGCCTGTCGAAATTAATTGTTCCCCACCCTGCCCCCAGTCACTCTTCATCTCATCAAACTGTTTCATCATCTTCATAACACTTATCACTCTCTGGAAGGATCTCGTTCATTATTTATTTACCGGCTAATTCTCTTCCTTTCCCCTTCAGACGAGAAGCTCTAGGAGAGCAGGGGCTTTCTCTCTCTTGTCTATGACTCTTCCCTGGGACCTGGGCCAGTGCTGTGTAGTAGGCGTTCAACACATGTTTGTGGCATGAATGAATGACTATTAGGCTGCCTGTGTTAGAAATCCAGGGGCGTCAGGGTGGGGCCTGTACCCTTGCATTCATTACTGGCAGTGTTGGGGGGGGCACTTAGTCACTGTCTATTCCAGCACATTCCACTTAAACCCTCCATCAGTGGGATTTATCTCTGAGTTTAATCAAATGTAACTTATATCGCAGCCTCCTCAGTAAATAATTGATTTTTCCCTGTCTGTTGTCTTCATCACAAATACTTCTTTGTACTCTAAAGAAATCATTTAATCAGTCGATAGCATACACAGCCCTCTTGTTTAGAAGGCAGATGGAAGATAAAGCGTGGCTCTCGCTCCCACCAGAATCTTCCCGGACCAAAGTAATCTCCCTTAAAAACTAGTCTGCAAGCAAGTTGGCAGCAGAGAGGCCCAATTAAACCCTCTTGTTTTCTTTTCTTTTCTTTTTTTTTCTAATGGAGATGACCGCGTGAAGATGACCGCTGCAGAAGAAAGTTCTCAGCCAGTGGCAGGCTGCACGTGAAAGTAGAAACCCTCATTCATTTGTGGCTTAATTAACCTCTGTCTGGGTCCAAGAGCAGGCTTTCAAATGCCGAACATTCACGCACGTGGGGTGAGAACTTCAAACTGGGGGTTTCAACTGTCCTGCGCTCTGCTGTGACCTCAGCTCACCGACTAAATCCCACTCTCCCGCTTCTCTCTGTGCTCTCAGTCATGGGCAGCATGTCCAGAGCTTACAGGGATTCATGTGTAATCCAAATCCTACAGACTTCCTTCCTTCGCCCTCATTGTTTCCCCTAATGAAGAACATTAGGAGAGGTAAGTTTCGCATCTGTGTTCACACATTTGTCTGTTTGGAGCCCACACACGTCTCCGGAGTGGAGGAAGGACGGCGGGAATAATGAAGTGTCAACTCTGATACATGTAGAAAGACCCCATGGAGGCGTTCTCACAGGGGAAAAATCCATCTTCCTACTGTCTTCAGAAGGAGTTCTCAGCATTGTATCTCTTTGCACTGTTTTAATTGGAAAGATCTTAACTGTCCAATGATAAGGGGTTGGTTAGATAAATTACGCTACATCTGTAAAGTGGGGATGTCAGGCAGCCACTAAGAATCATGTTCCAAGAAATATTAATATGGAAGAAAAGATACACTGCCCTGCCAAATGGAAGAAGCAAGCTACAGATGTACAGTATGAAAACATTTTTGAGAAATGTGCATTTGTGTGTGTATACTTAGGAAAAAGTTTGGAAGGGCATATACTCAAATGCAGCCACAGATATCCCTGGAAGTTATTCTGGATAACTTTCCCTCTTTTTCCTCTCCTGCGTTTTCCAAATTTTAAGATTTGAGCATGTTCCTCTTTGTAATTGGAAAGAAAAAAAAAAACAGTTGTTTTAAAGAATGGAAATAGAGAAAGTTTAAAAACGTATCTGTTATTTTTTCATTGGAAAACAAGATCATATTCGCTTGTCATCAGCTCCCAGGGCTTTGTAGATGCCTAGTATCTGCTGTCGTGCATTTGCCAAAGGGAGACAAGTTGTGAACTTTAGAAAAGGAAACCCCACTGTACCTCCCAGTTCTGGTGGCGGTGAGGATCGCCCCGCTCACTCTGACAGACTCAGCTGCCCGCGATGGCTGGCAAACACTCCACGGTTTTGCCAGGGCCCTTTGAGTTGCATTTGGTGAGAGAGCCTTAGCTCTGGATTTGCCTTCTTGCTTAGGCTTAGCGTCATGGAACATCAAAGCAGGTTACATCATTGGGGCACTCAGCACTGCCCCCCCGCCCCGAGCCCTCTTCCCGTCACTCTTGGATTATTGCAGGCACTTGCTAGCTTGCATCTCCACATCAAGACGCCCTCTCTGTCGTCCATCAGAACTCTCTCCTTCAAATGCACTGACTTTGTACTGTCTTCCATCAAGCTCCCAGGAAACCAGGGGTGGAGATGGAGATTTGCTATAGGAAACTTATTGGGGAAGTGCCTTCAGAATCAACACCAGTGGGGAGTACGGGTAGCAGGGCTGAGCAGAGGGGGGAGTTGGACCCTGATGCAGCTGCAACAGAGACCCCAGCTGATCTCACTCTTCCACAGGGAGCTCTTGAGTGGCCTTCAGTGTCATCCCCAACTGAGGCTTGGGGCTTGGGTTTTTATACTCAGCCTCAACTAATCCAGTTATTGATTGGATGCAAGCTTCAGGGGGCGGTGGGAAGCGAGGTGAGGGGAACATGTCCTTGGGTGAGGTTATGCTTTGGTGGAGAGTTCCCTGACAGCAGCTCACCCAAGAGCCTTCCTGGGTCAGCATGTCAGCTGGGGGATGAGTCTTCAGACCGAAAGCTGGGTCTGGGAAACACACCACATGTAACCTGCAGTTCACAGAAAAGGAAGTGAAAATACTGTCAACATATGATACCGTCCAGGAGCTGTACCGCTGTGTTGGGTGCTTCACACATATGCTTGCATAGAGTTCTTAGAGTAATCCTGCAGGAGGAACGTTATTAGCGTCATTTGCGGAGAGATGAAGTGACTTGCGCTAGGCCGGGGGCTCAGAATGCCGAAGAGCTGAGGACCCAGGTCTCTCCTGGACTGTCTTCTTTCCCCTGCATCATCCTGCTGCTCCCCCACCCTTACGTGCGTCATCCTGTCTTGGCTTCATCCCCGCAGCACCACAACCATAATAGGACCCTTTCTGTTGCAAATGACAGAGACAAAAATCAATTCAATGACTGTGGAGCCAGACCTGTCCTTCCCCTGCTTTCTGCAATCCTATTTCTTACCCAGCCTCGTTTCACATTCTCTTCCCTAAAACTTTTGTTCTGTTTGGTTTTCTTTTTTTTTTTTTTTTTAGTTTCTTATTGGGGTAACGTTGGTTTATAACATTATATGTTTCATGTTTCCAACCTTATAATTCTACTTCGATATATGCTACAGTGTGCTCACCACCAGAACTTTCCATCCATCACCATACAGTTGATTCCCTTTACTCATTTTTCCCTCTCTCCAGCCCCTTCCCCTCTGGGAACCACTGCTCTGTTCTCTGCATCTACCTGTTTGCCTTAAAACTTCTTTGGATTAACTCCATTGATTTTTCAGCACTCCTGGCTCTGCCTTTTCTGAGCTCTGTGGTCTTGGGCCAGTCTTTACCTCTTGGAGCCTTAATTTTCTCATCTGTAAGAAGGGACTAATAGTGCATGTCATGCTAGGTTGTGAGGGATAAGAGGACAATGAAGGGGAACATACATATTGTTTACAGCCCATTCTGTGCCTTGCACTGTGGCATCAACATGAGCTAAAATATTGCACACCTGGTGCATTCCCTTACACCCTTAGTGGCAGCACATACTGGCTTTACCTTCTCTGCCCCTTGGCCACTAGGAAAAAGACCCAAGCCCAGCCATACAAAGACCTGAGAAAGCAAATGATGTGTGCCATCCTCAGGCTCCCAGTAAGCAAGTGTGAACAAGGAAATCTGCAGATTAGAAGCCAGGATGGTTAGTCCTCGACAGGCCCAAGTTAGCAGGATATACCAAGCTCCCAGGCCTTCATGGAAGACTTCAGAAGGACTCGGCAATGGAGGGTTATAGACGTCTTTATAATCTTAAAACTGGAAGGTTTCTCCCTTTTTCTGTCTCACGGCTTCTTCCTCTTACATGGAGGTATGATTGGCTCTTTTTCTATTATACCTGACTTGTGTTCGAGAAACGTTGCTAGGGGTTGTAGTGCCACTAGCCTGTTTAATAGCACCTGAGACTTTGGGCGAAAACTTAAACTTGACTTTCCAAAGTTAGAAAACGCCATGTCTATATGTTTGGGGGAGGGTGTTGGAAACTCTGGGTAAGGAAAGTGCTCTCACTTTCCCTTACTCAGTATACTTCCTTCTTTAGCAAATATTTCTTGAGTACCCACTCAATGCCAGGCACTGTCCTAGTTGTTTGAGTTGCACAGAGAGGACAACAGAAGACAATGCCAGTCCTCCAGGAGCTTACAGTCCAGCTAGGGGGATTCCTGGGCCTAGGTCCTTCCTGCCTCAACATGCTCTCCTGCACCAGGCGTCACCACATGGAGCACGATGCACACCCCACGCTTACTTAGCATGGTAGTCTCTTCAGCTTTCCTTCGCAGAAACTTTAAAGTGGTGTTTGAAAGGACAGTGCTAGGAAATTGTTGGGCTAAGGATCTGTTGGAGTGGCATGACGTGGCCAATGCTTGTTTTCTTCTGTTACTGAGCTTATTAATGATGTCATACAATTTTTATAATAGATTCTTAAAATTAAATAACAGCTCGCAGAAAAGGAGAACCAAGTAAATACTAATAGACCTTTGTCTACTAGGAAATTGAAAGAAGGCCCAACTGTCAGAGCATAAGAATTGGGTCACATATGGGGTCACCAAAGGATCCTGCCTTGTACTTCTGTGGTTCGTAATCTGACTCTGCCTCAGAATCATTGGCCAAACTTTGAAAATGCAGATTTCCAGGCCCTCGCATTAGAATCTCTGGAATCTTAGGACTTGGTTTTCTACAGAAAGGTGCCCGTGGATGCCAGATACCCTTTATACAGAGTTCTTTCCAGAAGTACCAGAGAGAACTTTTAAAGAAAATGCATGTATGAGTCATAGGTTGAATATTATTTTAGCTTTTGAATTAGTTTACCTTTCAGCAATGATGACAGCAACCATGTTCATAAAAGTGCCTTTTAGCAGCCCCCTAAGTGTGTCATTCCCCTTGTTCTGCCCACTACCCAGCTAGTTAATTACACAAAAATCAGCATTCTCCCCTACACAGTCAGCAGACATAATTTCTTGTCCATTGCAAATCAACACCTGGATAACGGCAAGATAGAATTCTGATTAAAATAAGTTATCTCTGCTCCTGGGCCCTGAAATTCCCCCCACAATCTGTTCTTACATTGGACAACCTAACAGACAATAGAGCTCTCTCAGCAATGGATAGAATGATGTTGGCTAGGCTGGGGGATGAGGGTGGGGATTTTTTGAGATTTTCTTATCATCAAGATGGATGGCCTAGTAAATTCAGAGATATGCAGAAGGAGGGAGGATGTCTCAGTTTGGGTACTGGGTTAATAATTCATAAGGTGATCTCCCTATATCCTTCAGGAAGGAACATCCTGTTCCTAATTGCACCCTTATTCCCAGGCAACCAAAAAAAAAAAAAAAAAACGTTACCAAACAGCTGGGACCATCACTTCTAATGCAGTATGACTTTGCTATGGTTAGCTTTGGGCCACTGGTGCTTAATGTGAAATATATTATTTGGGGAGGAGGAATGCAGTAAATATTTATTGAAAGACTGCCACATGCCAGGGAGTGTGCTAAGAGCAAAATGTGTATTGTCTCATGTAATTCTTCTAACTGTCCTACAGAGGAGTGCAAATAACTATAGTTTTGTACAGATGGAGAAGCTAACACTCAAAAGTTAAACGCCTTTCCCAGAATCGCACACACACAGGTGGTCACAGAGCTACTGCCGCACCTTCTGACCGCAGCATTAGGCAACCGCGCCCCTCACTGGCAGCATGGCCTTGTACTGCTGACCCTACTTCCCTGTGCTTCTGTCCCCTCTTCCTCTGAATGGCATGCAGTCTTTGCCTTCAAGGTTGTTCTCACTTTTCAATAAGACAGTATGTGGAAATGGGACAGACATCCTTGTTTTCAGATAACATCCAGCTTTTTCTTCCTCCTTCCTCATTCTAGCCTCCCTGTTACAGACTGAATGTTTGTGTCTCCTCCCCCCACACCCTCTAAAATTCATGTATTGAAGCTCTACCTGCCAATGTGATTGTATTGGAAGTGGGGCCTTCGGGAGGTAATTAGGGTTAGATGAGGTCATGAGGGTGGGGCCCCCTTGGTGGGATTAGTGCCCTTATAAGAAGAGGAAGAGAGATCAGAGCTCTCTCACATGCTCTTTCTCTCCACTAAGTGAGGATACAGCAAGAGGGCAGCCATCTGCAAGCTAGAAAGAGGGACCTTACCCAGAACCAAATCTGCCAGCACCTTGATCTTGGACTTCACAGGCTCCACAACTATGAAAAATCTGTGCCTGTCATTTAAGCCACCCAGTATGTGGTATTTTGTTACAACAGCCTCAGCTAAGACACGTCCTTAGATGTTTAAGTATCTAAAAAAGAGGAGTGAATACTCAGCTTGATATAAGAAATATCTTGATGTTGACCTCTACTAGACAGGAAAATACTGTTAACTGTCAAAAGTTAAAAGAATTAAAAGGATCCACAGCCAGACTGCCCACATTAGAAAAAACAATCTTGGCTCTTGTGTGGGTTTCTGTGGCCATGCTCATTATCTGGGATGAGTGGGGGAGGTAAAGAGAGAACAGTCTTGGGTGTGAAATCTCTTTTGTTTGGCCATTAGCCATCTTTAGTGAACAGCCTGGAGTGGGATACTGATTACGACTCCAGTCGATTCTGTGGGCTCTCTGCCTCAGTGTCATGAAAAATGCTAATTGCCTGCTTCTTTGGGCTCCTGACTTCTGACAGAGAGGCTTGTTTTTGTTGAAGTTTCTGCAAGGTCACTCCCAGTGTGGGACCTCTACGCTGGCAGTGCCTTCTGCTCCAAGACAGGGACGTGGTGTTCTTCCTGACAGCATCCTTGAGGCCTTTTCAAAATGGGGAGTTTACTCGGTGCCCTGGGGACTGTCTCCATTTAAATTCAGAGTTATTTCCCGGGTTATGAGATGAGCAGGTTGTGATGAGGCTGAGAACCGCTCCTCCCTAATGGCA
>NW_006789324.1:867307-881950 GCF_000442215.2 Lipotes vexillifer | reverse complement strand
AGAACCGCTCTTCCCTAATGGCATGAAGTGCAGTCAACAGTGAACTAACTGCAGGTGTGACATTTACTTTATCCCATTAGGACTTCTATTCCTTGAAGACTTAGTGAATCACACTCATGGAGTGGATTTGAGATAAAGTCTGTACGGAAGGGGTTTGTAGTGACCCTGTACACTTTCCCAGTGTGATCCAGACTCTGGGAGTCCACTAGCCTCTTTTGAATAAATAAATAAATGCATTCATGTATTGAATTATTCAGTACAGCTGGGAACTGTGGGTCCACGTTATGCCAAGCACCATGCTAGGTTCAGAGAACACAGATGAATCAATCCCTGCCCCCACCCTCAGGGAGCTAACATGTAGAGGAGACAGGCATGAAGACAAAGTCAGTGAGGTGCCCTGGTGCTGTGATGGATGCTGTGCGCGAATTGAGTGAAAATGTGTCTATTTGTTAGGCAAATGCCAGGCTCCGGGGATACCTTGGCTAACAAATCTAACACAGTCCAGGCCTTTCTGGAGCTTACAGAGGAATGAGAAGAAGGAATTTAAATGGATTATTACAAATGAGATTAATTTGTTGCAAGAAGGCAGGGGGATTATCAGGAGAATACTATGGACACATCTCAGAGGGGACGTCCCAGGTAGATCTCTGGGATAGAGAAACCTGGACACATGGCATTGTGCTGAGACCTCAGGTGTCGAAGGGGAGGGGTGAGGGGATGGGGGAGGATAGGGAAGGGTGGTGGCTTCAAGGCCCAAAGAAAAACAGGTGTAAAACTGCAGAGCACAGTGTGCTCAGAGCATGGCTTGTTGGAGGATCTGGATGAAGGCCACTGTGGCGGGAATGTGAAAAGTAAAAGGGAGGGTGGTCCAAAATGAGGTTGATGAGTTCAACAGGGACCATATTTATGGGGGCCTTGCAGGATATTTAAGGAGGTTCATTTTAGTTATACAGAAATATACCTATTTTAGAGCTGTACGCTCAAATATCTTTTACTGATAGAGATGTGATTAAAAAAAGAAAGAAAGAAAGAAAAATGCCCTGGAGACCTGCTTCTGTGGACTCGGGCAGACCTGGGATTAAATCCTGGCTCTAGTACTTACCGAGGTGAGTCAATGTAAACAACATGACCTCTCTGAATTTCTGGCTCTGGATCTAAAATATGTGGAAAGAACCCACATACAATTGCCTTAACAGTAAACTGAGCTCTACAAAGCACAGCATACAGTTCTGGCCATGGTTAGAGTCTCTAAATATTAGTTTTAAGTGTCATCATAGACGGTTAGCTCTCAGAGATCTCTGGAGAGCATTTTCTCTCTATGAATGCTGATTGGTACATGGGGAGACTGAGCCTCCAAGAGGATAAATGACTTACACATAATCACATAGGTGAAGGTATAGGAACAGAGACCACACTTGAATCCAGGCCTCCTTACTTCCCAGCCAGTTACCGCTTTTCTTCCATGGGGTGTGGTTTCCAGGCATAAACCCTGTATCTTCCTCCTTTGGCATTCCAATCAGTGGTATATTGAAAATTCAATTCTCAGATTACTTGGAGAGTTTTGGATTAAGATTCTTGACAAAGCATCCCTTATAGTGATTGTTCATCACTGTTGTTTGTTTATGGAACCTGGTAAAGCCAGTGCACCAGGGCAGAAATCTTCAAACCATTCCGCTTAGGCTCCTTTCCTCTGATGTGAGTAGGAAAGCACTAATAAGGTCATACCCCTCAGGCCCTCCCTGTCTCCCAGGCATGTACACCCAGCCAGCCACAAATGCAACTGAACAGTGTTTCTCCCACTTAAGGAGAACCCTTGGAAACATTTAAAAAGAAAGTCTTGGGCTTTTAAGAAAACAAAGAAAACTCTATGAAAATACCTTTGCTGCGTAATGTCTTTTATTATTACTGATTTTTATCCTTTGTGAACTGGTAACATGTTTAAAATATTATTATCAATTTGAAAACCCTAAATCAAAACTTTGTTTTAAAATTCTCATTCTGAGGACCCAGTTTGAGAAACAGCACCTCCAAAGAAATTTTCTACATAAAAAGGTTGCTGTTCGACCACTTGCTGTTCCTGTTGAGCTTCCAGAATTACGAATGTCTGAATCAACTCAGTCTACTGTGTCCCTCCCACTAGGCTCAGAATCTCAATGGGTGGGATTTAGGAATGTGGTTTTTCGTGTCTGTGTGGTGTGTGTGTGTGTGTGTGTGTGTGTGTGTGTGTGTGTGTGTGTGTGTGTGTTTTAAACAGGTGATTCTTCATTAAACTAGAATTAGAAAATGACTGCAATAATCTATTGACATTTCCACTAGAATGTAAGCTCCAAGACTAGAGGGATATTTATATATTTTGGTCACTGCTGTATCTTTAGCACCTTAGAACTTATAGTGAGCACTCACTATATATTTATATATATATAAAGAGAGCTTTATACGTCCCCAAATGTTGTTACACTGTTGTTTTAGTCTAATCCTCACAACAGACCATAATATAAATTGCTCCTGTGGCCTAAAGAACAAAGCCCGAAAGCTTTAGCTTGGCTTCCAAAGCCCTTCATTGATTAGACCCCTCCAGCCTTTGTCAGCATCACTCAAACCATGTGTTTGAACACAGTACTTTGCAAGCACATTGATTGTCTCAGGCTTACCCCAAATCAATGTAATCAGAATCTGTGGAGTGATATTTATAAAAGCTGCCTAGATGATTCTAAAACATAGTTAGGGTTGAGAAACACTCAGTCTAAGCTAATTACTCACTGTCTCTGAATATTACCGTAATCTTCGTTCCTCTAGAAAGCAGCTTCCTTACTTCTCTATCTGTTGAATCCCTGCCTTTTCACCAGCCTCTCAACTCTGCAGCTGTTGCTAATCCTCTCCTCACCAGACAGAAACAACTCCTCCTCCCCTCAGCTCTATATGACATTCACAGTCCTGGTCATATTTTGTAAAGCTATGTGTGTCTCCTTCTGAATTGTGGCTTCCAGACAGGAGAAGAGACACTTTTCACTTACCTAGCTAGGTACCACAGGAAGCTAGCACAGTGCCTTGCACAAAGAACACTCTGAGGCAGTGCAGTGTAAAGATGGTGATAATGTAATTAGGGTGACCACACAATTCACCACCCAAACTGGGATACGTTTGAGAGTAGTGAGGGGTGCTAGCAATAATAGCGTCGGGACTAAAGGTATAAACAGGGACTGTGCCAGACAAACTGGAAGTGTGAGCGCCTACATAACAATGGCCAACATTGACTAGCTCTTACTGTTTGCCTGTCACTCTCCTACATGCTGTCTGTGTGTCATTTCTTTGACCTAAACAGTGACCCTATGTGGGAGCACCTGTTCTTATCTGCACTGAACAGAGAAAGATGCCGTGGAAGACACGTAAAGGAACTTACCTAAGGCAACACGATTAGGGGCGGGGTGGGAGAGGTGGGACTTGAACTCAGGTCCTCTGAATCCAGAGCTCATGCCGCCCAGTGGAGGAGCTCAGGCCTCAGAGTACGATAGGATGAAGCTCTGTTCACAGCTCAGCTTCAAATAACTTTAGTTACCTCTCTGGCTTTAGTGTCTTCATCCATAGAATGATGGCAATGCCTCCTTCCGGTAACCCTGGGGGATTAAATGGGACATGGTGTGAGAAGATCAGGCGAGGTGTGTGTGCTTGTGATGTACTTGTCTTAAGAGAAAGCTATCTGCCAGTTTACTGTGGGCTCCATCAGACGTCTATTCAAATAGCTGCGACACAATGCGAGAAGCAGTAAATGCTATGACAGGTCACAGGAGACCCCGTAGCCTAATGGGTAAAGGCATGACATTTTGCCTGAGAGCTGGGTTCAAATTCAGGCTGTGATATTTGAATAGACATTTCTCCAAAGAAGATAAGCACATGGGCAATGAGCACATGAAAAGATGCTCCGTATCATTAGTCCTGAGGAAAATGCAGACTGCAACCATGAGGAGATTTCACTAAACACCTACTAGGATGGCTCAAGTTTAAAAAAAAAAAAAAAAAATGGGTTAGGAGTAGTAAATGATGAAGAACTAACTAGGAAGGTAAGGGTTAGTTTAACAATGTTTGTTTGTGTAGATTTCTCTGCCCCCCAATTCCCTGTTTCTGGTGATTAGAAAAAATTAAAAAAAAAAAAAAAAAAAAGAAGACAATAAGAGATGTAGCAAGAACAGCTGGTGGAGAAACTGGAACCCTCATACTTTGCTTGGGGGATTCTAAACTGGTGGAGCCACTTTGGAAAAACAGCTTGACAGTTCTTCAAAAAGTTAAACAGAGTTACCATATGACCCAGCAATTTCTCTCCTAGGTGTAATCCTAAGAGAATTGAAGAAATATGGTTATGTAAAAACTGGTACAGAAGTGTTCATTGTAGCACTCTTCTTAATAGCGAAGAAATAGAAACTGTTTAAATGTCCATCAGCTGTTGTGGTATATCCATACAATGGAATATTATTCAGAAAGAAAAAGACAAAGTACTGATACATGCTGTTAAATGGAATGACCTTGAAAGCGTGATGCTAAGTGAAGGAAGCCAGTCACAAAGGACCACCTATTGTATGATCCCATTTATATGAAATGTAGTTTGCCTCCAGAACAGGCAAGTCTATAGAGACAGAAAGTAGATTAGTGATTGCCTAGGGCTGGTGGGCTTGGGGAAGATGGGGAATAACTGCTAATGTGTACAGGGTTTCCTTCTGGGTTGATGAAAATGTTATGAAATTAGCTAGCAGTGGTGGTTGTATAACTCTATGAATGTACTAAAACCACTGAATTGTACACTTTAAAAGAGTGAATTGAATGGTATGGGAATTAAATCTCAATAAAGCTATTATCTAAAAAAATTCAGGCGATGCCCTTGGCTTTGGGCATTGGTGTCATCTTCTATAAAAATAGGGCTCATGACAGAGACTAACTCAAAGAGCAGATGTGAGGATTAAATAAGAGATTGCATGTAAAACTCTTGGCACAATGACTGGTATCGTAAATGCTCGATAACAGATGATTTTCCTTAAATACATGACCTTTCTCCTGTCCATCCTGAAGCAGAGGGTCAGTGGTGCTTTCAGCAAAATAGGCTGGGGATTCATGATAACTTAGGATGCATGAAGATTGACACTCTCCCTCACACTCTCAAGTCGTGTGTGCCTCTGAAGGAACAGCGTTATGGCTCTGATCTCTGTTATTTATTTCTTAACTTACATATTTGAGACCTTGCTCAAGATGTGCTCATGAAAAATTACCCTTTTAATGGTGGAGCATTTAATGAGAAACCGGATTATCTACTGCATAAGTGCCCTTCATACAAATTAGCTTGGCCCTGGGTCCTAATCTAAATTGGGCTCTCTACTTTCCTCTCAATGACCTAATATTTTCTTATTAATCTCTGCCCTCGTTCACCTGATCTGGCTCTGCTTCCTCTTACGAAGCATGCTCCTCAACAGAGCTCTGTGCCCTGACAAATGTTTCTTAAGGCTGTCTTTGTGTCTGACTTACGGACATTTTTCGGACATGACCTGGAGGCTGGAAGCTGTTTCTTCCATTTTCAAGCCATCTCTCCAATGGAGTTTTAATGCTGCCAGTGTATTAAATCTCAACAGATTTGGGCCAGGTGAGTTTTGGTAGAAGTTTAGATGGGGCTTCACAGGGAAGTCGAATAGGTGAGAAGCAGTTAATCATCGTGGTTAAGAGAACAGGCTTGAAGACACAGAACACAAGCAAACCGTAAGCCTGGCCTTTGGCATCAGGCAGATCTGGGTTCAGGTCCCACTCATTGAGTTTGGACAAATTACTTGGCCTCTCAAACCTTCAATATAGATCCTTGTCTATAAAACCTAAGTAATAGTACCTACCTCTAGGATTATTTCCAGGGCTAAACAAGTTGGTGCATATAATGAGCTTTGTACGGGACATGATAAATCCTACCTGGTATTGTTATTATACTTAAACTTTGGAGGAAGTTCCAAATAGTGAACGGGATGCTATTAGTGACTGAAATAGTGTCAGGAATTGAAGAGGCAGAGATGGTATTTGCGATAGAATAAGGTAGAGTAAGGTAACCTTCCCAAGAAATAGGTCAAACCATAGGCCACTCCTACCAAATATTGCATAATGATGCAGGGAGAGGTGACCTGTGGTGCCCACAGCTAGATGTCTGTGCGTATAGGGTATATCAGGCAAATGTTTTTCTCTTTGTTGTTAGCCTTAGTCTCTGACATCTGCCCTCACTGATCCCAGAGACTTAATTTTTACATTGATTACACATTCAGACGAATCATCCGTGTGTTATATTTGCTTTATGGAAAGTAATTCAAGAAGTTTAATATGCTAAAAGTCAGCAAGGATGCGGTAGAAAAAATACCAAATGGGATTTGGGGACGACAGTTCCAGGCCTAACTATGCAGACGTCCTTCTTTTGTGTTTTCCTGTTCTCAGCATTGTATCTTCTATGTGCTTCTTGTACTGAGCTGATAACAGGGGCAACAACTACCATTTATAGAAAACTTACATTTGAATCCATACTTTGCACATACTATCTTATTTAAGTTACTATTCATAATAACTCCTAAAGTAGATATTTAATCTTCATTCAACAGTTAAGGAAACAGAGGCTTGGCAGGTAGTTTAGTTGGCTTACAAGTGAGAGAGCCGTGATTTGAAATGAGGATGTCTGGCTCTAAAGCTTATACCTTCTTACACATCTAGCATAGTGCACTACACATTTTTGTTTGCAGTCATCAAAAACTTGAGCCTCTAGGGGCATAGACTTTGTCTCATTCATCTGTTGCCAGTGAGTAATAGCATCTGGCACAGAAGCGATGCTCAGTAAGGGATGAATGAATAAATGAATGAAATGCAAGCCATGTTTCGTCAATAGGAAAGCATTATATGATGGTTAGCTATTGCTGTTGTTTTTTTTTCTATTTTAAGTGTGTCCTCAAATAATTCTCAACCCCACATAATGGAAGGGCCTCAGTTTGTCCATCATGTGGAGAGAAGAAATGGGCTGAATTATCTCCAATGTCCTCAGATCTAAGTGTCAGACTGATGAAAGAAGGCATGATAGAGGAGGTATCTGAAGCTGAAGTTAATGATATTCCAGGAGGTGAATATCAGAAGCCTTAGGGCATTCCAGGTTTTAAGAACCACATAAGCAATGCCCCACCCTGTGACTCCTTTGATGGGAGTTTGCTGAAGTTAGAGATTTGAATTCCTATGTATTCTTTTTTTTTTTTTTTTTTCTGACTATATGAACGTGGACAAGCTATTTGAACTCTGTGACCTTCATCTTTGTCATCTGGGAAATGGATATGGTTGAGTCGTTGTGAAGAGGGGGTAAAGTTTATAAAACATCTCACAAGAAAGATGTGCTCAGTTCACAGTAACTTTATTGTCTTCATTTTATGTGGATGTGTTTGAACTGCTGGTTGATGTGTCTCAGCAAAATATTATGCTAATAATGATTGAGAAAGCTGTTACGAGGTGTAGGCGCACCGTACCAAGAAGTATGGAAGCCTCTTTCTGTACACGCATGAGTTAGCAGAAGAGACATTGTAAAATCATTTTTTGATAATTGCCCCCGAGCCACTGCTTGATACAAAGCAATTACTCTGGAGTCTCACTATAAAACAGCCCATGGAATCGGGTGTAAGGAGGGTCTTGGACCCGGGCCAAAGTCATATTAAATACTGGAAATGCCGGAGAGACTCAGGGCTAATACTATTCTAACAAGAATGTCAGACATAAACTCCTAGTGGGTGATGATCGTTTGTTGATGACCTAGTGTGTATCAAAATCCATATTGGGTACTTTATACGTGTCATCATGTTTATTTATCTTAATGCCCCTTTGGGATTGGTTATTTTTAACTCCTTTTTTTTTTTCTGCCTGAGAAAATGGAGTCTCAGAGAGAATTGTGTAATTTGCCTGAGGATTTAAAAGGATAGAGCCGGAATTTGCATACAGGAGTCTTACCATTCTTTTGTCCGTGGTCTAATGATTTGACTTTCATAGCACGTAGGTGAACCAGAGAACCAATCTCAGATCTGCGGATATTTAAAGCCAATGGGGCCTGAACACCTACTTATCTGAATCCTGCATTTCTCTCTTTCTAGGTCAGGATCGCAGTGAAGCCACTTTGATAAAGAGGTTTAAAGGTGAAGGGGTCCGGTACAAGGCCAAACTGATCGGGATTGATGAGGTTTCCGCAGCTCGGGGAGACAAGTTATGCCAAGACTCCATGATGAAACTCAAGGTACTGCGCAAGCGTTTTAATTTAAATATTGTGGGTTTGATATGACCGAGAGGAAGAAATGGTTACAGTCATTCTGGTAAACATATTTTTTTATTCATATACTGGTATATTACTTGGTACACTGATGACTCACTGCATTTATTTATTGGGAGGACATGTCAATCATTTAGCAAATGTTTGTTGAGCATCTCCTATGTGGAGGTATGTTTCTAGCCCCTGTTGTACAGTTTTTGAGCATATCACATGTTATTCAATTGTGTCTTCACTGTGCAATGCCTGCAAAAATAAAAGTACAAAATCATCAAATTGTGCTGTCACTCAGATTTTATAAATTTTCTACTTGATTTTTGAATAAATTTTATATATTTCACCATATGATGAATATGGTAAAAGATGATATATTAATAAAGAAGCTGATTTTATTCATTCTTGAAATTTCTATTAATGTCCCCCAAATACTTTAAAGGGAAAATGTTATAAAAAGTGATATGTAACTAGATATTGACATTTGGCGGTATCGCAAAGAGATTGATGATTTGAAATGCTTTAAAGAAGGCTTTTCACTGAGAAAACTAAGAAAGAAATTGAGAAAAATTTTAATATGCAAAATAAGAGAATTATGTTATTAAATAGCCTTTAAAAACATAAAAAATTGAACGTTGTTTGTTCCCAGATTCTGGTCTCCATGTAGTCTATGTCTTTTTTTTTTTTTTTTTTTTTTTTGTGGTACACGGGCCTCTCACTGTTGTGGCCTCTCCCGTTGCGGAGCGCAGGCTCAGCGGCCATGGCTCACGGGCCTAGCTGCTCCGCGGCATGTGGGATCTTCCCGGACCAGGGCACGAGCCCGTGTCCCCTGCATCGGCAGGCGGACTCTCAACCACTGCGCCACCAGGGAAACCCTATGTCTCTTTTTTAAAAAAGTAATATAAAATATTAGAGAAACAGATGATTTAGCAAGAAGTTTACAAGCTGTCTTATGCATTTAAGACCTTTAATTTAATTATTTTCCTGATTATAGAATTCAAAAAATGCTCATTGTAAAAATTTTGAAAGTACAGAAAAGTATGAGGGAAAATTAAACTTATCCACAATCCCACCACAAAAAGAAAAATCAGTATCAGCATTTCTGTGTGTAACTAACACTCTCTCTTTGTATTTTTATATACATTTGTGTATATGTATATGAATCATACACGTATATGTAGTGTAATTGGAATTACTATTTATAGTTTCATATCTTGTTTTCTTTCTCCCTAATAATATATCATGAGCATTTTTTCTTATCTTCTAATAGTCCCTGAGGATACAACTTGGTCAATGTAATTTTTTTTAACGTAAGAAAAAGGGAAGAAAAGAAAAGGAAAGAAAAAAGAAAAGAAGGCTGGCCAAGTGCCTACTAATATTAAATGAGACAATATCTATAAAACACCCTCTACATTGCCTTTTCTTTGGTAGATGCTTAATAAAGCACAGGTATTAATTTTTTTTATACTGTACACATTTTCTCAACAGTTTAACATGTATATTAGATGCCGAGACTCCCTGTAGTATAGCTGTAGGAATCATTCTTTTTAAAAACTCTTAATTTTCTCAACTGTGTATCATTACTTTCTTTCTTTTCTTTTTTTTTTAGCTGTTACACAGCAAACTTTATTTTAATAGTTATGAATCTACTACAAGGCGTACTAGGAAAAGGTATAGAAGACATTAAAATCATGAGTTCACAGATTGTCTCCTTGGAAGAGGTTAATGTATCCTTTTATAAAAAATAAAGTGGGGGACTTCCCTGGCGGCACAGTGGTTGAGAATCTGCCTGCCGATGCAGGGGACACGGGTTCGAGCCCTGGTCTGGGAAGATCCCACATGCCGCAGAGCGGCTGGGCCCGTGAGCCACAACTACTGAGCCTGCGCGTCTGGAGCCTGTGCTCTGCAACAAGAGAGGCCGCGATGGTGAGAGGCCCGCGCACCGCGATGAAGAGTGGCCCCCCACCCCCGCCGCCACTTGCCACAACTAGAGAAAGCCCTCACACAGAAATGAAGACCCAACACAGCCAAAAAAAAATAATAATAAAAAATAAATAAATAAAGTGGGACTTCCCTGGTGGTGCAGTGGATAAGACTCCACGCTCCCAATGCAGGGGGCCCAGGTTTGATCCCCGATCAGGGAACTAGATCCCATGTGCATGCCGCAACTAAGTGTTCGCATGCCACAACTAAGACCTGATGCAACCAAATAAATAAATATTAAAATAATAATAATAATTAAGCAATGTTATAAGATTTTAGGACAGTCCAGTAGTGAGTCCCCTTCTTCTGCCAAGTTCAAGTCTGAGTGATAAATACACAAAGGAGTCCAACAGGAAGAATTTTAAATTCCAGCTTCATGACTGATAAATGCTGGTCTGGAGGATGTGACGTAGACACACAGCCACAGGGCATCCTTGAAAGAGACAGGCCATTCCACTTGGTTTGTGGGGTAGTTGGATAACTTCAGCGTTCCATGTTCACCCACCCTGACCCCTGCTCTGCCCCAGAGCAGGACTGTGAGTCACGCATGAGATCAGACCAGAATGCAACCTCTCTACCAGCGGGTAGATTGCAGAGAGAGAACCCAGAAAGACTGAGCCAAGGAGACCCTGGTCAAGAATGGGGATAAAGGCCTGCATCTTGATTCTTGCTGAAGTTGCTCCTTACTGAGTATGAGGCCAGGCAAATGGAGATTTGCTTTCAACAAATATTAATTGAAAGCCATCAAGAAACTCTCCAGTGGCCTGGTTCTCACTCAGAGCCACAAGTCTGCTGAGAACAAGAAAGAGGCTGGTGCATCTTCCCCCAGCATCCTGGTAGATAGCGTTCACCAGGCATGGGTCACAGAGCACCTCACTGACAGCTGCCTTCATAGAAGCATGGAGGTCTCAGCGTATGTGAGACAGGAGTTGGCCTGTGTGCCCTGAAGTTCTCCCTCAGGATTAACACTGGGCCAGGCTAGCTGTACCAAGCCTGGCCAGGATTGCCGACCTTGCGTGTGTGTGTGTGTTGGGGGGGGGGGGTGTTACCTGCAGTGAAGTACCCCATCTATCACCCCTTATAACTGTGAGGTCCCCAAAGCCCTGGAGAGTTGGTCCAACCATAACACGCTCCTGTCAAATGCTCTGAACTTGTTGACGGTTCTTGGTTCCCAGACAATCGTCTTTCGTTATTTGCAAGTTGCAGAGCAGAATGTTGACATTTCTGCTCCCCGTAGTGTTACTTTAAGAAACACAGAAACATAAACGATCGATCCTCCATTTGGCCACTTGCCCATGGAGGAAAGACAAAGAAATAGAAAATGCCTGTTAGCCTTGCAAAAGGCCCACTTGTTCATGTCAGGCCATAGGAGCAAAAAATTTTTTTCATCTGTTTTTCTTTGCTAGGCTTTCTGAAGCTGGTGCCTCTTCCTGTTTTAGAGAGTTTTCTCTTGGATTATAGAGATTTAAGAGGGGATGCATAATGTGAGTATGAGTGAGCCATTGCCTGTCCACCAGCGAAGGCTCATTGTCATTGTATTTTAATTTAGTCAACAACGCACTTTTACATATATTATCTCTTTCGCTCTTATGAGGTAGCTATTAGCCTCCCTGTTTTGTAAATAAAAAATCTGAGGCTCATGGAAGTTATAGGATTTGCCCCAGAACCTTCATTTCATCTGGGATAATCCCAGAATTCAAGCCTGTATCTCCAGATGCCCAGTGTTTGATAAGATATAGTTTAGTGCTTCGTTCTATTCTGTTTTGTATCTGCGTTGAATCTATCCTGGTTCCCCAACTAGTGTTTAAGCTCCTACCAGTAAGCTACATAGCCCCACATCATTGACTTCCAAAGCAGTCAACTTTCAGAGGTATCGGGCAAAATGGTGGTGTTTGAAGCTATGGGAGAGATGGGCTGATTACAGAGCCCTAAGTAAATCTATTAGTCAGGATCCTGTAAGAAACACCCAGCCCGACGAGGTCATATGAGGATACTTTAATGCAGGAGCGACATACAAAGGTTAGGCAAGGTTAAGGTAGCAAACAAGAGCTGGTGAGGCACTGGAAACTAAAAACAGTGGGAAGCTGTTACCATCCTAGGATGAGATCTATTTACTGGAACCCAGGGAGGGCGAGATTGCAGACAAAGTCCCTTCCCTCGCCAAGCAAAAATAAGCTACTCCTGGAGATTGTAGAACAAGGATGGGAAGGAGGCTGGATGAAATACCCTGACCTCTCTCCTTCCACCCTCTGGTCTCCTGTCTGTGCCTTCCTGGGTGGAATTCAGAGGGTAGGAAGCTCAGAGGACCTGACAATGCAGACCACAGGGGCCAGTCTCTGGGCACAAAGCAGGGCAGAGGAGGATATTTGTATTCTCCTTCTTACCTCGGAAAAGTGAACCCTAGGATGAGTTTTCCCCCCAAGATCAACAACTGATAACCAGTAGGGCTGAGATTGGAGACCGGGTTTAGTTCATGGAGCTTTCTGGAATAGCATTCTAGGTTTTCAGCTATTCACGTTGCACACCTGCTTGACGTGTTCCCTGGAGAACACAGTCATCCCATCATGTGCATACACCCTGCTGGGTGAGGTTTCTCAGAGTCCTTTCACGTGCATCACCTTATTGGATTCTCACGGCAACCCCTGAGCTGGACAGGGCAGGCTATCAACCCTGCCTGGCGTGCCTGACCCCTTCCCTGTGTATAAAATCCTCCAGCAAGATGCTGCCTCTGTGTGACTCCCTTAGGGACACCTGCATCAGTCACTCCATACAGTGCCCAGCACACGGCATTGCTTCATAGAATTAGTATTAGAGGTGATGGTCACAGTCATTTGCTGAGCTCTCCTTGCACGCTGCACCCCACGCTGGGTGCGGTATGTGCACGCTTCACTCTTAGGAAATAAGAAGTATTCTCATTTTAGAGTTCTCCTTCACTACTGAGTTTGGAAGCTGGTGGTTCCACCTTTTTTTCATCCATGCCTCCCCAAAGAGCCCATCCAGAGGGTTATAATAGAAACAACCCTAACACTGGAATTCGAAAGCTCACTGAATTCCCTCTATATGTCTTCTTAGTTCCTTGAGGTTTGGGGTGTTCACTTGGCCCCCCGATCTTATGTTTGGTCATTTGTAAAATAAGGGAGATAATTTTTCCTTCCCAGGAATGTGGGATGGGCTGACTTATATGACGTATAAGAGAACTCCTACCATTTGGTAGGTACCCAAGAAAACATCTGACTCCTTCATTTCCGGGTTGCCAACAGTGACTTTGTAGGTCGGGTGGCTAATGTTAGGCACAGAAACCCCAAAAGACACCTACATCCATATCTTCCGATTCCCCAGCCAGCCCTGTCCCTTGGCCCTTTGTCAGTTCTACATAACAGCACTGAATCATCTGTGGGGAGGTGAGCCCCTGCAGTGGGCTGTCTGGTGGCAGGCTTGCTTGGACTTCATGCGGTTTTTCAGGGCTTAACTCGGGGTCCTGTCTCTCAACATGCCTGATAAAATTGGAGTTTTATTTCCCCAAGGATCACACCATGCGGATCATCCTTCTCTCTTGCATTTGTCCTGGGAAGCTGTACCATCAGCAGCCCCAAGCAGAAGTGCTTCTGAAACATGCACGCTGGCTCTTTCCATCCCTCTTTATCCACAGCCACCTTCTGCCAGGGAGTTCTCTGATAGCCACGTGATCAGCATCACTATGTGCTGGGAATTAGCACAATTTGATGTTGTGGTAATTCTAAGACCTAGGGGTTGTTAGGACCATCTTGGAGATGGGGACATTAAAGCTGCTCTTCTTGGGGCTTCCCTGGTGGCGCAGTGGTGGAGAGTCCGCCTGCCGATGCGGGGGACACGGGTTCGTGCCCCGGTCCGGGAGGATCCCACGTGCCGCAGAGCGGCTGGGCCCGTGAGCCATGGCCGCTGAGCCTGTGCGTCCGGAGCCTGTGCTCCGCAACTGGAGAGGCCACAACAGTGAGAGGTCCGCGTACCGCAAAATAAAAAAGCTACTCTTCTTGACCAAAGGTGCAAGCCTCTCCCCAGCATGAGCTGTTATGTCTTCATGTTGGGAGGACTTAAACGAGAAAGAGAGGCTCCCCACCCTTTGACACAGTCCTTCCAATGCTTCCATTTGTAATGGGGCTTCCAGTTATGATGGTGCTAGTTCTTGTTCTCTCTTTTGCGTAGGCCTGGATAGTGAAGTTGAAGGTTAGGCTGTGTAGGGATGGCAGCATCAGTTATTTTACTCCAAATCCAGCCAGGAACACAGATTTCAAATCAAGTTTTCATAGGTTCAAAGCCTGGCTTGTTCATTACCCAAGTGAGGGGAAAGTCACTTCACTTTTTTTTTTTTTTTTTTTTTTTTTTTTTTTGGC
>NW_006789324.1:864185-867280 GCF_000442215.2 Lipotes vexillifer | reverse complement strand
GCGGGCCTCTCACTGTTGTGGCCTCTCCCGTTGCGGAGCACAGGCTCCGGACGCGCAGGCTCAGCAGCCATGGCTCACGGGCCCAGCCGCTCCACGGCACGGGGGATCCTCCCAGACCGGGGCACGAACCCGTGTCCCCGGCATCGGCAGGCGGACTCCCAACCACTGCGCCACCAGGGAAGCCCCACTTCACTTTTTTGAGTGCCTTTTTTATTCCTGGATAAAACAAAGTTCTGTGCCCAGTTGAGCTTTTGTTCTGTTGGGCAAAGGCAGACAGTCAACAAATGAATATAAAATATGCCCGTGGGTATGACGAGGAAAAAAAGATGCAGGGGGAAAGAATGGGAGGCAGCTTGGTGTGGAGAGTGGAGGGGTCAGAGGCCCTATCTCTGATCAGGTGACATTGAAGAGAAATAAGAACTACCCCTGGGATTGCAAAGACATACTTGGACCCTTCTCCCATGTCCTTAAAACCATCCCTGAGTGAATTTATGGGAAAGCACGCAGCACGCTGCGGAATCTAGAAACCTTTGAACAAGAGGAAGGGTTAAAGAGACAGGAGACTTCGCTTTGGGGTGAGTCACTCTCTTTAACTATTTAGAGGGCAGTCATTGGAGGAGGAATCTTATGTCAGTGAGTACCATCCCTGAAGGGTCAAAAGAGGAGCACTGGGTAGGGTTACAGGAAAGAGATCTGGGCTCGCTAGAAAGAATACACACGTAAAGGAATAATAACTGCCCCCTGCACCAAGAGTCTTGAGAGTGGATCTGTTGTCTCAGCTTTCTCACCAGCTCTCTGTACCATCTTGGGACTGTCCACCCAGCTTTTCAGACATCAGTTTTCTCATCTGTTGGTAGAGAAATTTGGACTGATTTGTTTGAAGGTTTTCTCTGACTTCAACATTCTGTACATCCACATGTCAGAGGTGCTTGAGAATGAATGGGAGACTCCTGAGGGAGTGAATTTCCTACTGCTAGGTACCAAACAGGAACTGGACCTCGAACGCGAAGAGACAGTCATTCATTTACTGGAAGAAATTAATTTTTATGATATCCCTACAGTGTACCAGGTGTTGTGCTGGGTACTTTCCATAACTTTTCCTTTAATTCTCTCAAACATGCAAGAGAAGCATTTACACTTGAGAAAGTAGAGTTGAGAGTTAAGTCATTTGTCCAAGATCACAGCCAGGAGTATAATCCAGATGTTTCCATTCCGCAGACTATTTCCAGTACCCAAAGGGAAGATAATCACACAGCCTCAGGAGAATGCCCTTTCCTTGTGCTTTGTGGTCATACCTCTCACTCTATTTGCTGAGACTGAGGGTGAGAACATGCTGTTCTCAGAACAGCACAAAGGACTTTTGGAAGTATGAAATCATGATTATTTTAGACTTTTCTACTCCTAAAGAAGTCCAGAATGATAACTGTTGAGGATAGGGCTTACTCACCCTTTGTGGAGGCTAATGGGGATGAAGGGGCTAGAAGCCTCAAAACATGTAATGCAGAGTCTGCAACAGCCCTGGAGCATAAATCCCTTGAATGTCCTCATCCTCTGAGTTGTACCCTAATATGATGCCCATGCTTGCCTGTAATTGGCCACCACAGAGGCTGATTTAAAAAGCAAGTGTCGGGGGCTTCCCTGGTGGCTCAGTGGTTGAGAGTCCGCCTGCCGATGCAGGGGACACGGGTTCGTGCCCCGGTCCGGGAAGATCCCACATGCCGCAGGGTGGCTGGGCCCGTGAGCCATGGCCGCTGAGCCTGCGCGTCCAGAGCCTGTGCTCCGCAAGGGGAGAGGCCACAGCAGTGAGAGGCCCACGTACCGCAAAAAAAAAAAAAAATGTGTCTTTACTCTGAACTTGCATAATATCAGCTTTGGCGAGGACTCTTGATAGCACATTCATGTAACAATAATTTCCTGAGTGTCTCCTGACCTTCAGGGACTGTCCTGGGTACGAGGAAGAGAGCAGTAAGCAGAGTAACATACCTACCTTTTGTGACACCTACCTTCTAATTGACTCATACACATATCTTCAGTTTACAAAAAATTTGGAAAAGTGGGGAAACAGAGTTTTGAGAAGTGGAATGCACTTGGTAGGTACTTTCCTTGAAAGCACAGGAATGATTGGAAAAATGGTAGAACATACAAAATGTGTGGGTAAAAACGGCAAACCTTAGACATATGACCATCACATTTTTCCAAACAAAATTGAGACATGCAGTCTGGCAATATTTTTTCTTTTCTTTTTGATCTCTAAAATTAATTCATATGAAAACTTTTCCGAGAAGTATAAAATTAAAATCACATTTAGGAATGTATTCCACGACTCATCTTTATTTAAAAGGTTAAAACCATATCTAATACAAAACCCAGCAAAGATTTTAACAAGAGGACCATATTCTGTTTAAACTGGGGTCTCGAATTCTGAACTGAGCATCTAGGCACAAAGTAGACACTCTATAAATCTTGGTTCGTCCAATGGATACATGTTCAAATATCTATTTCTACAGTTTTTGAGCAGTGAGGACAAGTATTACCCTAAAACATCAAGAAAATGCAAGCCCGTCGGGGAAGGCAGCATGGAAGTGGGGAGGGAATGGAGTGTACATGATTGGTGGCTTCAGTTCATGATATCTGACATGCCTTTGCTTTGGGACCGGAGGGAATTTTCAAATGAAAACACTAAAGTAAAAACCACATCCTTCCTTTCAACAGGGCGTTGTTGCTGGCGCTCGTTCCAAAGGAGAACACAAACAGAAAATCTTTTTAACCATCTCCTTTGGAGGAATCAAAATCTTTGATGAGAAGACAGGGGTAAGTAAAAGAATAACATGGCATGGTGAAGTTGAATCCACTGACAGTTGTGCCCTTAAAAGCCTCTACTCTCTGGGCAGGGATATCAAACAAGCATAAAAACAGATAAAGCAACTGACAAACTTGATCAACTGTGATTGTCCATCAGAGGGAGGATCTTTCCTGACTTGGCCACAGTGTGACTGCACCAACACAGTGTGACTGTGTTTCTTACGGTGTAATTGGGATAAAAGTGTCACACAGTCCTGGTAATGCAATAGGGAGATTGATGTGCTTTGAAGAGC
>NW_006789324.1:855262-864136 GCF_000442215.2 Lipotes vexillifer | reverse complement strand
AAGAGCGGTGGGTAATGTGACAGTTTAAGTTAAATTTCTTTGTGTGCTGGCAGCTTTAATGACATGCATCCTAGAGGGAGACGCACGGGGGTCATTTGACTTGGTCAAAGCATCCAGACTCTCTTGAGTTGAACCTGTGGCACCTTGCAATTGCTGTCATCAAAAAGAATAAATGGAGTTTTCAGTCTTGAAAAAAATCTATCACTGCATGATCAGGAAATGTAAGGGCTGATCTGTTTGTTAAACCCACTGAGGTAGTGGTTTGTGTTTTCATCAACCTCCCGGCAGCAGTTAGCTCCCCGCTTCATCCCCAGGACTTGCCTTGCACTGTTGGCCTTGTTCATTGATGGTAAGGGAAAAACAGAAAAGCGTTCTGTTCTTTGATCTGTTTTGTCCAGAGAGCAAGAGTCAAGTGGACATGTTTTCCTTTTATTCATTCAATGCTTTATATAGCTTCTAACGCACCTCTGCCTATATCACCTCCTTTGAACTTCACAGGTAATTTGTCAAGCACTGTATAAATAATACTCAACTAGCCAAGTTACCTAACCTTGTCATTTTGCATTATAATTTTCTCGCCTTTGTTCTGACTCATATTAGGATAGCAGTGGGTAGTAGGATGATAATTTAACAGTAAAAAATGGATTTTCTTGGAGAAAAGTTATTCCTGAATAATAATAGCACAGACATCTGTACACCCATGTTCATAGAAGCATTATACGCAATGGCAACCCAACTGTCCATCTGTGGATGAATGGATAGACAAAATATGGTGTGTGTGTGTGTGTGTGTGTGTGTGTGTGTGTAATGGAATATTATTAAGCAGTAAAAAGGAAGTTCTGACCTATTCTACAACATGGAAGACATTATGCAAAGTAAAAAAAGCCAGTCACACATAGACAAATTCAGTAGGATTCCACTTAAATGAGGTATCTAGAGGAGTCAAATTCACAGAGACAGAAAGTAGAATGGTGGTTGACTGAGCCTGGGGGGAGGGGTGATAAAGAGTTAGTGTTTAATGAGTACAGAGTTAAAAGTCTGGGGAGAGGGAAACAGTGCTGGTGATGGATGGCTGTGATGGCTGCTCAACGATATGAATGTACTTTATGCCACTGAACTGTGCACTTAAAAATGGTTATAATGGTAAATTTTATGTTATGTATGTTTTACCACAATAAAAAAATCTAGTAGTAATAATTACCGTTTGTTGAGTACATACTAGGTACATATTAGTCACTTTGCATACGTTATTCAGTTTTGTCCTCACAAGGGTCCTATGAGAGAGTAATAATAACAGGTGCTGCATCAAGCACATAGTATGTTCCAGTCATTGTACGCCCTTTAGAAGTACCAATGCATTTAATCCTTACAACAACCCTATGAGTAGATAGTGTTGTTATCTCCATTTTATAGTTGAAGATATTAAGGAGAGAAAAGGATATGTAACTTGCTGGAAGTAGGTGGTGGTGGAGACAGGATTACAACCTAGGCGGTCTGGCTTATGAGTCCACCACAGTGTCTGTTATCTCTCAGGGTAGGTGACTTTCTCGTGTTCATCCAGCATGTAGGAGGCAGAGCTGGGATTTAGCCTCCAGTTGACCTGAGTCACAAATCAAAGCAGTTGGCCTCTATGTTATAGGAAAGGTGGACCTACCTGGGGATGCCTTAGTAAAGGGAGTTTAGAATGAGGGCACAAGCATCGGTAGTCAAGGAGCTTGAAGGCAGCAAGATTAAGAGCCTAATGTAAGCCTCTTCTGCTTTAGTAAAAGTATGGTTTCTAAAATCAGGGAAGATTTTCCTTTTCCTGGGCAGACTGTCGTTTGGAGACCTGCGCTCAGTTCTGAACCTCACATTTTAGAAAAGATATAATCGAATCAAAGTATATCCTGATGAGGGGAACCGGGCAGTTGGGGGACTGAAAACTATGCTGGGCCAACACTTCTGAACACAGATGTGGCCACGTGGGATCCTGGGTAACACACAGGAGGCAGAGAGCTTTGGGCTTGTAGAAACTTGGAGGATATCATTGACCCCTTAGCATCCTTCATGGTAGGGATCCAAGGAGCGTGGATCAAGCCTAACTGAGAGATGCTTTCACAAGGATTTATATGCCCAATATTCGTCATCATCTCTAGTCTCTTCCCAAGTCCATGCCTGCCCATCACATGACACTGGCATCACCAAAGGGACTGGAGTAAAGCAGAGTATCAGATATTTTCTTTTGTCCAGGGCCATGTTTTTGGCTTTGCTAGTCCATCATGTACCCTACCATCAAATAGTTCTCATCACCAAACTTTAACTAATGAGAAGAGACAGTTTATATTCTTTACCTTTCTCTAAACCCTCACTCAAGGATGGCTAACCTGGCCCCAAAGAAAGATACCACCAAACCTTATAATGTGATTTTTTTTTATTCTTTATCTGGACACAAAGAGAACAGCAGTAAAGTCATTATTTCAGCTCAAAGCCATTTGGCTTTGTTGAAAAAAAATGTCATCTCCTAGTGGAGAATCGGGGTGAGGGCAGAGTTAAATGTTTTCTGTCTGGCTTCGTCTGCTCCAGGTCTGTTTGATTAACCTTAGGCCCTGTATCATTGGGCTTCTGCTACCCTAGCTTGTTAATTTGTCTCAACACAAGAATGGGGAAAAGTGGTGGAGAGAATCGAACGTTTAAGCCTGAAGGAGAGAGGATGGTGGGAGCAAAAGCCCCTCCATATTAATAGCGTTCATCTCTCCAAAGAGTTGTCTAGTAGAAAAAGAAGCTGACTTGTTCTGTGTGACTCAAGGGACAGAACGGAGACCAGGTGATAGAAGTTTCTAGGAAGCTGTTTCAGTTTATGAGGAAGAAGAATCTCCTGCGAGTCAGAGCTGTTCAGCATGTAGATGGACCACCTTCTGTGCAAGCGAGTTCACCAGCCCTAGGAGGATTCAAGCAACCGTCATGTTATGGGGATATTTTGGAAGGAAGTCAAGTGGAAGGTGAGATGTTGACCAAAGTCACATCTTTGGGGAATCACCAAAGTTGATTCCCCAGACTAGTTTAATAGTCTGTTTCTCCCTTAAAGTCAACCCTGTCGATGTGATTTATCTTCAGATAAGTGGAGGTTTTTCGAAACCTCCATTGGAGATTATGAGCAGGAACAGTTTACTGAACCTTTGTCGTTGCACAGCAGGGAACCAGCTGAATTATGCAGGATAAGAGTCTAAGTGAAGTGTTTTGTCCTACATATCAAAGAAATGGAAAACGAGGTCTTTGTCATTTGGAATGACAAATTTTAGTTGTTTATCATGTCTAAAGTATTCCTGCTCAAGCTTGGCTGCACTATTTTTTTCAAAACCAAGAAAAGAAACATTAGCAGAACGTGACAATAGCTACAATTTTAAAAATCCAAAAGCTGTCAGAAGCGTTTTGATCCCAATTAAAGAGACCCTTTGCAGCAATTTACACCTTGTCTTGAATTTCAAAGGGTTCTTGATCCCAAACCTTATGCGAGTAAATTTTATTAGTAGTATGTTGCAGGAAATAAATCAATAACAAAAGCTGTTCATACGTTCAGATATCTAGGTATTGCTAATATGTCAAAAGGATCAGTGAGAATGCAGAATATGTCATAAATGAACTCATTGTTACTTGTAATAGTAGGAGTGGTAGCAGTAGCAGTAGGAGTAGAAATGGTTTCATGTCAGTATGTTACTAGCTCCTCAAATCAGACCAGTGGACACCAAGGCAGGAGTGATGTCATCTTCATTTCACAAATAAGGAAACAGATTCTGGGAGTGTTCCGACTTGGCTGGAGACTCAGATCAGACCTTCCAACCCCAAATCCTATGTCTTTCCAGGGAAACTCACTAGCTTTCTTCTCTCCCCTCTTATAATTTTGTGTGTGTGTGTGTGTGTGTGTGGTACACGGGCCTCTGACTGTTGTGGCCTCTCCCGTTGCAGAGCACAGGCTCCAGACGCGCAGGCTCAGCGGCCATGGCTCACGGGCCCAGCCGCTCCGCGGCATGTGGGATCCTCCTGGACTGGGGCATGAACCCGCGTCCCCTGCATCGGCAGGCGGACTCTCAACCACTGCGCCACCAGGGAAGCCCTCCCCACTTATAATTTTATTCCATAGAATTATTATAATTTGTGCCATTAAAAAATCAGAAATATTGGGACTTCCCTGGTGGCTCAGTGGTTAAGAATCTGCCTGCCAATGCAGGGGACACAGGTTTGAGCCCTGGTCCGGGAAGATCACACATGCCGCAGAGCAACTAAGACTGTGCACCACAACTACTGAGCCTGTTCTCTAGAGCCCATGAGCCACAACTACTGAGCCCGCATGCCGCAACTACTGAAGCCATGCGCCTAGAGCCCGTGCTCCACAACAAAGAGAAGCCACTGCAATGAGAAGCCCACACACCGCAACAAAGAGTAGCCCCCGCTCACCGCAACTAGAGAAAGCCCGCGTGTGGCAACAAAGACCCAACACAGCCAAAAATAAATAAATAAATAAATGTTTAAAAATCATAAATATTGCAGGAGCCTAAAGATGAGTCTGTTTCTCAGGATAGAGGGCAGTGGTCTGTATCATCTTTTCCAGATAATGCAACATCTTGTTGCCACAATCACAGATGGATTTTGCTTGTTCATTTAGTTTAGCCAGCACTGATTGCCACTATTATTTGCACCATTCTAAGTACATTACAGCAGTTCTATGAAGTAAATGCTATTATCATCACCATTTTACAGATGAGAAAACTGAGGTCCAAATAATTAATTACACAGCTCTCAAGTGGCAGCGCTGAGATTCAAACCCAGGTAGTCTCGTCCAGAGTACTTAATGCTAGTAATATATCACACCTTCCTTAGTGTGTTTGGGCTGCTATAACAAAAATACTGTAAACTAGGTGGCTTATAAACAGCAAATGTTTATTTCACAGTCCTAGAGGCTGGAAAGTCCAGGATCATAGCCCCAGGATTTGGTGTCTGGTGAGTGCCCACTTCCTCGTAGATGGTGCCTTTTTCTGTGTCCTCTTATGATGCAAGGGGGAGAGGGGGAGGATGCTTACTAGGGCCTCTTTTATAAGGCCACTAATCCCATGTATAAGGGCTCCACCCTCATGACCTAATAAGCTCTCAAAGGCCCCACCTCCTAATACCATCACCTTGAGGATTAGAATTTCAGCATATGAAATTTAAGGGGATATAAACATTTCAGACCATAGCAATATCAAAGTTTATCAACGATTTCCTTTTATATGTATTAGAGCAGATTGAATATTATCCCTGTCTTACTGTCACCATTATTCACTTTCATTTTTATGAGCTTTCCTGAGTGAAGATAAAAGGGGTAGAGTTACAACTGGGACTGTCTTGTGGATAGAATGTTGGCAGTGTAACCAATACATGGTCAGGCAAGAGCATATCGGATGCCTGTTTTATGCCCCATGATTATCTGTTTCCTGAGGATTCAAAGATGAAGACGTGTCCTTGCCCCTGAGGTGTTCACAGTCTGGTGGTGAAACCAGACTCACAAAATGAACTGAGAGCTGCTGAGAAACAGGTGTGAATGGAGTTGTCGGTACTCAGGGGATGGAGACAGAGCTTTGCCTGAAACAGTCAGGGGTTTTCACAGAAAAGGGCACACTGACTTGGCAGTGGAGGAGTGAGTTGGAGAGGACCGGGTAAACGAAACGAGTCAGGGAAGAGAAAAACGTATTTCTAAATGCACAGATGTCTAAAGGAGAAAGATATGTGTGTGTGTTCATTTTTCCGTTCAGGGAATATTTACTGAACACGTCTATCAACACACATATGAACAAGGCTGTACCTTTTTGTTCATCACTGTTATCTATCTGGTTAGCACATGATGTCCACATAGTAGGTGCTCAGTAGTACTTATTGCACAGAAAATAAAATGACTTAGTGATTACGACTCAGCAAATGTACACAGAAAAACTAGGGCATATCAGGGGAGAGGTGGAGAGTGGCCCAGGATTGAATATTGTCCCTCATAATAGAGGGGTAATGATGTTTTAACTGTAATGGCTGCACTTACATTTCACGGCTGATTTAATAATTTATTCTTCAGTGAAAATGAGATATCACCTTATTCGTGTCTCTTCAAAATAGGACTGTTCTTCCTTTATTTCTAACTAGATATTTTGAGTGGACTTGGGGAGAGCAGCTGAGGTGGAGCAAATGAAACTGGTCCTAGGGAGGGAGACAGGTAGGAAGATGAAGGCGTTGCAGAGCAGGATGCTGGGACCTGGGACACCCCTGTCATCCTGAGAGCCATTGAAACAGTACATAGGACTCTCACAAGATGACTAGCCTATAAGCAGGACCGTCTATAGCAGGCTTTTGTGGATTCTGTCTCATTGGACACCCAACAATTCTTGGAGGTTTTATTACCTACCCCTTTTTTACAGGTGAGTCATCTAAGGTACAGGTAGGGTGAGTGGCTTGCCCGAGGCTAGCATGAGTAGCAAGAATTGAATTCAAATTCACATTTATAACTCCTAAGCTTGTTTTGTTTCTTTTACTCCAGAGATTCTCCACTTGACTGGTTCTATCCCCAGAAGGGGCTGCTTTGGAACTTACTGTAGGCATTTTGGGTGGTCATGACTTTTGGGGAAGGGGGTGGTGATGCAGGAATTTACTAGGGGCAAGGATGCTAGCCACTCTGCAATGTACAGGACATTCACACACAACACAAATGTTTCCTGTGCCATATGACTTTAAATGTCTTATCACACATTCATGTAGATGAAAAACCTGTTTATAATCACCTGAATCTAAAACCTAACTCTACTTTATCTATAAAAAAAGTGATTTTGTACAATATTCGCAGTAGTGAGTTTTCCAGAAATGCAGCTAAACAGCGAGAAAGATGTGCTTTGTTCTCTTGAAACCTCATCAAGAGTTGGTCATCACGTTGGAAAACCACACCCCTGTGATGCTTTTCATATTTGAGTCACCAGCAGGGCACTGCTCCATCAGTTTCATGTATAACTATCATGTTCACCATAACTGGACTTACATGGCGCATCTTTAAAAATGTCAAATATAAAGGGAAGAGTTGAATGATCTATTAAAACTGAATTTATTCATTATAAGAGCGCACAAACATAAGACAGTGTCATTATGTTCTTCTGTTGTAGTTGTAACTAAGCCTTTATACGTAGAAATTCATATTATTTTTAATTAGAAATCATCTTCTTTTATTTCTCCTTTATAAGTAGGATATTTTGACTTGCTTAAACTTCATGTGTACAGGTAGATTATATAATCATTTCCAGAAAATAAAAGAAGAATTACAAAATATTGGTTTATAAGAAGGAGGTGTTGGGTCAGATAACGTTAAGAATCCCTGTCTAGACCATGCTGCCATTTTCATTGGTTCATTCATTCATTCATTCCACAAATGCTTATTGAGTGAAAGGGATATTCTACGTGATAGATAGGGATGAACTAGCCTGAAACCTTTTCTTCAAGGAATCTACAACCTAGGAGGCAAGACATATGTATATAACTAAAAACTCAAAGCAAGAATAACAATATAAGAGAAAAATATAAAATTATCATAAGACTTCAAAGGCAGAAATGGGGCTTCCCTGGTGGCGCAGTGGTTGAGAGTCCGCCTGCCGATGCAGGGGACACGGGTTCGTGCCCCAGTCTGGGAGGATCCCACATGCCGCGGAGCGGCTGGGCCCGTGGGCCATGGCCGCTGGGCCTGTGCGTCCAGAGCCTGTGCTCCGCAACGGGAGAGGCCGCGACAGTGAGAGGCCCGCGTACCGCAAAAAGAAAAATATATGTTAAAAAAAAAAAAAGAAGAAAATGATTTCTTCCATCTGAAAAGAAATATGGAACGATTTAGGAACAAAGGGCTGAACTTTGAAGGATGGGCAGGGTTTCAAGTGAGAGATATAAGAGGACCAGTATCCAGGCAAAGGGAATTATGGGGAGTGTTTACTAAGGCCGTAAAGTGAGAAAGTCATGAATAAGGGCAGGCGTGGAGAAGAATTGAGATGTCTGGATGTTCTGGATTGGAGGATGTGCGGTTGCTGTCAGTGAGAGGAAACTGAGAGGGTTGGCAGGGCCCTATTGCAAGGCCTGGAACGTACGACTAAAGAGTTTTGGTTGAATCATGTCCATTACAGCCTGAGTTATTATTCATTGTATTCTGTGGCCCTGAAGCTGCACTAGCTATGCAGAGAGGTAGGTACAGTGACTCTAAGGCCACCCTCGACCCATCAGATGTCTTTGTGCAAATCAGGGAAAAGTCCCTTTCTTTAAGGCTCATTGCCTGGGATGACTTTTGCTGGGAAACGGTTGCAATAAGTATACATGTTTTTGATGACTATGCGATGACTACCTCCCCGTAGATCTATGCAGTGTACCCCCTGGCCGGCTGTACGTAGCAGACCTGGGAGTATCATTCGTGCATGAGCAGAATGCCAGGGGTACCATCTTGCCAGTTCCTGTACCGACCATTCACTGCCCAGCTTGCAGGACTAGCAAAAGGAGACCCCTCCACCCCCTTATATCCCTTTGCCTTTCTTCATTCAAGGTCCAGTAATGTCAACAACAGTAGCAACAGCAACACAGCACGACAGTGACCACTTATCAAGCCCTTTCTCAAGCCAGGTGCTTTAGTAAACCAAGTGCTTTATGCATTTCATCCTCCGAGCAGTATTCATGTTGGGTCTGTCTGAATCCACAGCCCACGCTCCTCACTGGTGTGGTACTGGCACCAGAGAGTGGAAGGAGCTGCCTTGGATCCGTTCCTGCCCAGCTATGTGGGCAGCTATCCGTTCCTGCCCAGCTATGTAGCAATTTTTTTTTTTTTTTTTTTTTTTTTTTTTGTTTTTTGGGGGCCCTCCCCTT
>NW_006789324.1:847537-855176 GCF_000442215.2 Lipotes vexillifer | reverse complement strand
CCCGCGTCTCCTGCATCGGCAGGCGGACTCTCAAGCACTGCGCCACCAGGGAAGCCCCTATGTAGCAATTTTTATGAATGACTTTGTATCTCTTTTACTCATCTGTAAGATGGGGATAATCCAAGTACCTATGTTTTAGGATTGGTACAAGATTAAATGAGGATTTAATTTAATCTCCTAAGACTTAGAATAGTGCCTAGTATAATAAAAAGCTCTAGGTGTTAATATTATATTATTAGCTCTATTATCCCCTCTCTGATATGGACTTTCTTATGTCCTCCCTTCAGAATTAAGAAATCCTTTCATATTCCTCCTACAGCATCCTCTGTTCACCTTTATCACAGCACACGGTTGTCTGTATCAGAATGAGTTGACCCATGCTTCCATCAGACTACAGACTCCACAAGGCCCCTAGTCTCATCCATTGCCGTATCTGCAGGGTTTCGCACAGGTCCTGATATGTGACAGAGATGCTAATGGCACACTGAAGGAAGGGAGGAAAGTCAGTCAGGGAGAGATGGAACAAAAGCGAGGGAAGGATGGAACAGGAAGTAACGAATAAGTAAACTTATAATGAAATGCTCATTGTCTGGGCTAGATATTGGAGCCCAAGATGCTACGTATCAAAGATGCAAGTTTTGCCATGCAGGCACTGAGCATGGAAAGAATAATGTATGTGATTCAGAGTACCCTGGTCCTAGGATGTCAGGGGTTGAAGGTCCCTTAGGCATTGACTAACCCACTCATTTACAAGTGAAGAAACTCAGAAGCCAAAGAGAAGAGGCGGCTCCTGAAGGACTTCCCTAGTGGCACAGCGGTGAAGACTCCGCACTCCCAATTCAGGGGGCCTGGGTTCAATCCCTGGTTAGGGAACTAGATCCCACATGCATGGTGCGACTAAGACCTGGTGCAGCCAAATAAATAAATAAATAAATAAATGTTAAGGGGGGAAAAAAAGTAAGTGGCTCCTGAGACCTCCTAGCAAATTGTATGCAGAACACCTAGGCTTGAACATCGAATCTGAGTCACTCTCTAATGCCCACAAAACAGGAAGTGGGGAGCAGCCTCTTCCCTTCCTCCTCTTCCTTACTTTGCCTTCCTTCCTCATTACCTTTTTCTCTTTCTCTCTCTACCATCTCCATATTCTTTGCTCATTTGCTTCAACATTCAGGCTCCCAAAGCCCGACAGCTGCCCCAGGTCCATTTTCATATCAAAGAGACTGAACATCTGAGGGGAAAAAATTGGGCCTCTGTATGTTTAGTGTCTTGTTGGGTGATATTGGATTTTAATTTATCACAATAAAAAATCAATTTATAGCTCAAATCCAACATATTTTTAGGAATTGGCCCTGTCCGGAAGCTGCCTCTGTTAGATAATTTAGACAGGGGGTAATTCATGACAGAGGAAAAAAAATGGATATTCATATTACCCTGGAAAGTGAGACCACAAATGTTTTCAAGCAGATTTGATAAACTCAGAAATGTACTGTCTTTCCCTTAATGAATCATTTTATCAATTTTGGTCTTTCAGGAGGTAAAGAGGTACTATTTTCTGGGCTAGCTGCTTTTACATGCTTGGTCTCATTTAATTCAATCCCCTAAGAACTCAGCTAAGAAAGTACTATTTTTCCTGTTAAACAGATGAGGAAACTGAGACACAGAGAGGTTAAGGGAATTGCACAAGGCTGAATACCCAGCAAATTGCAGAGCTGGGCACTGACTCCGGCATGGCAGAGTAATAAGGCCTGTGTTCTTTTCAGTTCCCAGTGTGGTCTCTCTCCTTTTCAAGGGCATACTTAGGGCCTCTGGAAAGCACGTGACCGTGCGTTTATTCTCCAAGGGAGAAATCTAACTGCTCTGAGGGTTTTTGTCATGCAGACCAGCCCTGTGACTAAAGGTTTATCAGCTACTCTTTGGGCCTCTGAGGGGTGTGTGAGCTGCTGCTCCAGGTGGCAGTGCCTGGATGTGCAGTGTGACCTCGGGGACGGATCCTCTCTGGGACTCTCTCCTCATCTGAACCCTCGGGTCATTCCTCATCCTTTTTCTTAAAGGTCCAGATAGTGAGCATAGTGGGCTTTACGGTCTCCCGTAACCATTTACTTTGGCCACTGTTATGTGACGGCCCCCGCAGACAATATGTAGACAAAGGAGCTTGGTGTCTGCTGGCTCTGGTCTGGATGATTACCGAGGAGTCTTCTAATCTGCTCATTCTGACCCCATGACGAGCTCTGTAGGAGTGCAGGATGAGCACCCGCTGAAGATCTCTGGTCTTCATCTCTGGGCCCTTTGTTCCCTGCTCTTTGGTGGCTGACTTTGGGGATGAATGCTTTTTATAAACTTTGATGATAAATATTCAGCTCTGGGAATGGTGTTAGTTATGTCTACCATTTGTGGAGCGCTAATTGCCAGACACTGTGCCAAGTGCTTCCCATATATTTTTCTCATTGAATTCTTGCAATCCGTTGTTTAGTAACATATTATCATTCCCATTTTACAGATGAGGTAACTCACCCTCAGGGAGGTTCAGTCACTTGACCAGGACTACTCTTAAATTTTGATCCATTTATTTATTCAGCAGATGTTCATTGAGTACCTACTGTGTGCCAAGGAGTATTCTCAGGGGTGTGCAGACATTGGTAAATAAAAGGAAGGACTCTACCTTGTAGAGTTTACATTCTAATGCGGGGAGACAGACAAGAAACAATAGACATACATAAATAATATACTCTGTTAGAAAGTAATCAGTGCTATGAAAAAAGATAAAAAGTATAACGAGGTCACAGCATTTCCCCACTGCACTTCCTTTCTCCTTGCAAAAGGGCCTGTGACATACGTGCCTCGTAAATCACAGATATGAACATGCTCTGGGAGCTTCCTATAGTTTTGAGGGTCAACTGAGTAATGGAAGAAGACACTTCTGAAAATTCTCATCCAAATTCCAGGGGCCGTTACACATGATAAATCAGAGCTGTCAGTTTGGGTGTCTCTGCTTTTATTTAGAAGGCTGATTGCTTTATATGGGGTCTACTGTTTATTGTTTTTCTATCTCGCACATTTATTTTAAATTTTAATTTAAAACTCATTTTCCATGACTGTGCTTCAGTTATTTAATAGGTGCTTCTATTTTTATGAAGACACCCCTTACAGGAGCTGTTTGTGTAGAAATGGTGATGCTATAATTAGGCCCAGCACTAATAAGGTGGTTCTCTGTGCTTCTCTCAAGTACTTGTCCGTGGCAGCCTGAGGTGGAGCAGCATTAACAATTCTGGGGACAATAAAGGAATGTGTTTCCTAGAAGGTGAGCCCAGGTCAAGTGAGAGCCTGGTAAAATCCACCAGAGGAGAGACTCTGTCTGGGGAAGTGTGCATGGTGGAACCTGGGGCCTGGATGACCAGTGTTATGCAAGGAAGTCTGGGTTTGTTGTCAGAGGGCCTGAATTTGTATCGTCACTCGGTTAAAAAGGTGCAGATCGAGCTGTAATGATAAAAACAACGACGACAATAATAGTGATGATAGCAGTAGCACTTACCATTGTCCCAGATCTTGTCGTAAGTGCTTTACGCACATCTCATTTCATACTTTTATGAATCACTGAACCTCTTAGTGGTTCTGTGTTCTCCTCTGGAGTATATGAGCGGTAATTAACTAGCCAAGCTTTATAGCAGTCTTTCCAAATAGAGGAATTATCTCTGGTTTACACAGGATGGCACTGAGTTTCAGAGAGGTGCAGTGAACTGCTAAGATGTCTCAGTTAATGAGGGCTGCCCTGCCCACCACATTTATTTCATTTCACACTGCTTTGCTGGCCACAACAAGGAAGCTGGTGTGTGAGTCTGTCTTACATGGATGGTTAGATGTTACCTGGAATAAAACACTTCGGTGATATCCTGGCTGACTTTTTCATCATTTGTTCTTTTGTGCTGTAGTTACTGACCTTATTCATTCATTCATTTAAATAAAAATATTTATTTGTATATATGTTGATTCTAGAATTTAAAAATACATATATATTTTTTTAAAATTCTAGCATCAGCAGTGAGATAAATCTAATGCCCTCCCATTTTTTTGTCTTATGCTCATGGTCACTCCTTCTTTCTTGCACCTTTCTCTGCTTTTCTACAGATTAGGAATAACCATGCTAAGCTGGTAAAGCATTTGCATTCCCTGATTAGTTACACACATGAAAAGTAGAGAGAATTTTAAACAAAGAAACAAACAAAAATCCTAGACTATGAGTAATTGGAAGCCAGGGTCCATTATTTGGTTATTCTTGTATCTACCACCTTCTGGTACGTGGTAAGCTCCCAGGAGATACTTGTGGAATTGTGCTGAATTCCTTCATTGTACAAGTCAAGCAGCCCTCTGATCCACCTTCTTGTCTAGCTGTGTCCACCTAAAACCTTTGGGCATTGTGGGTGGCATCTAAATTCTAAGAATAATTATCTCCCTGAGAACAGTAAATAGCAACTTCATCCCCTCTGCCGTGGGCTTCAGTGATGCAACCCGTTTTACTCAAGCCATATCTGCCCTTCCCAGGGTTCCTTTAACTTCCAGATGAATAGAAGATTATATAAAATATATGAAAGGTTACGTGTAATATATTCAATCTCAATTTCCGGTGTTATTAATGATCTTAATGCATTGGTAATTTGTTTCCCCCCATTTTCCATTCTCTTTCCCCATCCATCTCATTTGCCTTTATCCTTCTTTCTCACCCCTTTTCTATGCTCTCATATGCATATAGATATAGTCACTTTTTTTCTATTGCTGTATATATTTTCCAAAGGCATTATTAAATACCCACTATGTATAAGATAGAAAGTACAGCCAGCTATAAAAGTAGTATAATATATTATGTGAATGAGGGAAAGGTAATATCTAATTGAAGGGAAGGAAAGAAACTAACATTTATTGAGCAACTACTATGTGTTGAAGTCTATACTAAATATTACAAGTAAGTTCCTGGAGGATAGAAACTCTTGCCTTCTCCCAGCCATTCTGTGCCCCGCCAGCAGCGGGAGCTTTGCCTAGGGGTGGGAGTCCTTTCAGGGTCCTGGGGTCTGTGCCTCAGAACTTTGATGCCTGGGCACTCTGCAGCCTGGAGCATGTACAAGTATGCTTTGATGCAAAGGATGAGAGAGAGGAGGTTAGCCTAGGAGAGCTGATGAGGTGGTGAGGGATGAACTAGGAGTGTTGTATCCACTGTGCTGAGTGAGTTACATGCGTGGTCTCCTTCAGTCATTATGATCACACTGTGAACTACACACATATAGGTATTACCAGCTCCATTCTGGATGGAGCACTGAGCATGGAGGGTGAAGGAGAATAGAAGTGCTCCAGGCACTGAGGACAAAGGCCAGTGACCTAGCAGTTCTGACTCGAGCCCAGGGTTTCAGTCCGTCTGATGAGCCCACATCAGATGCAGCCATCTCAACTGCAAGCAGCTCCTATACTTGTAGCTTCAGCCAAATATTTCTTTTGGGATCACCCCAGTGCACAGCCTTCCTTCAAGCTGCCTCACTCACATAGCTCAGGGCTTTGCTTGGCAGGATGGATTTGACTTCTTAAATGATTTAGAAAGTCAGGAGATTTCAAATCTGCAAGAAATTACACATAAGCATGGCCTCAATATCTAAATACAAAATGCCTGCACCTCCAGAGATGGAGATTTGAATTTTTCATGGTATCTAAGAAATGTGTAGACTGTTTTGAAATTATATGTTTAAAAATTTGAAAATAAAGATTGTACTGGCAAGTGTCTAAACTCAAGACGGTCATAACCTCACTTTTGAGGAACAGATGCTTCATCTTCAGTATAAGTGGGTCCGAGGAGAGTTTCTGAGACTCATATACAGAGATGCATCATCTCACGACTCTGTGCAGGATGATCTATTCGGGTGAATAGACGTGCACCTATCTGTGTGAATGGACGTGCGTACTCTTTCATGTTTATTTCTGTGCTGTCAAAGTCTGTGCCTGTATTTTTTTCTGGCTACCTCTAGCCTATGATACAACCACCCTAGCACTTAACAAAAAACTTCATCAGATACAATGATTTAAAAAAAAAAAAAGGATCTCTTATGTTTGAGAATCTCTTTGTAGTTTGGAAACTACTTTCACTTTTTTTCTTACAGCTGATCTGCACATTAATCTTACAATATATGTATTACACGTGTAATTTTATTGGTGACGGACCTGGAGCTCAGAGAGTCTGATTGCCAGCCCAGAGTCACGCAGTGATAATGGAGAGAGACTAATCCTTATTTATAATTTATGCCTTTTCTATTTATAAAATTAGCATATATTTACTATAGAAAATTTACAAAATATAAAATAGTCATAAGGAAGAAAATAGAAGTTGCTTGAAATCCCACCACTTAAACATAAACCAAGTCAATATTTTGGTGTATATACCAATAGTCTTCTTTACATCTATCTATCTATCTATCTATATATATTTTAAGGTGTTGGGGGTAGGAGTTAATTAATTAATTAATTTCTGCTGTGTTGGGTCTTCGTTTCTGTGCGAGGGCTTTCTCTAGTTGCGGCAAGCGGGGGCCACTCTCCATCGCGGTGTGCAGGCCCCTCACTGTCGCGGTCTCTCTTGTTGCGGAGCACAGGCTCCAGACGCGCAGGCTCAGTAGTTGTGGCGCACGGGCGTAGTTGATCCGCGACATGTGGGATCCTCCCAGATCAGGGCTCGAACCTGTGTCCCCTGCATTTTTTTGGCTGTGTTGGGTCTTCATTTCTGTGCGAGGGCTTTCTCTAGTTGCGGCAAGCGGGGGCCCCTCTTCATCGCAGTGCACGGGCCTCTCACTGTTGTGGCCTCTTCCGTTGCAGAGCATAGGCTCCAGACGCGCAGGCTCAGCAGCTGTGGCTCATGGGCGCAGTTGCTCCGTGGCACATGGGATCTTCCCAGACCAGGGCTCGAACCCGTGTTCCCTGCATTGGCAGGCAGACTCTCAACCACTTCACCACCAGGGAAGCCCTATATATTTTTATAAATTGAAATTATACTATACATGCTGCTTTGTGACCTACTTTATTACTTATCCACATATTTTATCAAATATTTTTCTTTTTTTTTTTTTTTTTGTGGTACGCGGGCCTCTCACTGTTGTGGCCTCTCCCGTTGCGGAGCACAGGCTCCGGACGCGCAGGCTCAGCGGCCATGGCTCACGGGCCCAGCCGCTCCGCGGCATGTGGGATCTTCCCGGACCGGGGCACGAACCTGTGTCACCTGCATCGGCAGGAGGACTTTCAACCACTGCGCCAGCAGGAAAGCCCTATATATATTTTTTTAATTGAAACTGTACTATACATGCTGCTTTGTGACCTACTTTATTACTTATCCACATATTTTCTTTTATTAAATATTTTTCTGTAGCATCATTTTCAATTACTGTAAAGAATATTAGCCTATGAGTGTAACGTAATTTAATAAACACCTTATTGTTAGTATCTGCATCTATGGGCACATCTTTTTATACACACCTGTGATTATTTCCTTTAGTTAAGTTCCAGAATTCCTGGGTCAACAAGTATGTATACTTTTAATGCTTTGGTCTTTTTTTGGAGGGGAGGGGGGGTTCATATTATGTTCTAGAAAGTTGTACCACCAGAGGTACAAATACTGTTT
>NW_006789324.1:836637-847527 GCF_000442215.2 Lipotes vexillifer | reverse complement strand
CTACATATTTGTCAGCATGGAGTATTACCAATTATTGTAAAATGTAAATTTTTAAACTTTTTGATATTAAACTTTAGTTTTAATGCCCCTGTCTTAATTTCCTTATCTGCTAATGATAGTCATAGGGTAGCAACATGATGGTGGAGTCTGTCTTTTACACTAATGAGACTAATAGTCCATTGGTTTTACCTACAGATCTGAACGATGTCAAAGGGCATTGAGAATTGGCTGAAAATGGATTTCTCATAAGGCTTGGCTTATAAATTGTCAAGGTGTTAACTGTCTGGACCACCATTTTGCCCTTGGTCATACACTTTGGCAGAGCAATGTTTAGAGCAATATTGTTGATTTTCCATGTATGAATAAATGTCACCAAGAAGAGAAAACTTGACAGTCTTTACTATTATAATTTAAGATTTATGATCTGTGACTTTCAAGCAGAATAAAATTTATTTGTATATTCATTCCTACACATAAATCTGTACAATCTTGGCCAAGTCATTCCATCACTCTGAGCCTACGTTTTCTCAGTTATGAGATGGAGATGGGGATGACTTTGGCCTTCTGCAGAGGTCTGTTGCAGTAATTCTGGGGGAAAGAATGCGTATTGAAGTTCTTTGCAAATAAGTACTCCTTGATTATGTACATTAGTTTTGTCAGAAGGGAAGAATGAAGTTGGCACGTACCAGATGTTTAGCAATTAATAAACTCCTCCCTTGACGTTCTAAGAACTGTATCTAATTTATGGACAGCAGTTTTACTGAGCAAGGGATGCAGCCCGGGTTCTGTCCACATTCAGAATTAGTGGGATCTGAAATAATGAGATTTGACTGTGGCCTCCTTCAGGACAGCTCCGGTACACCCAGGGCGCTCATCACTTTGGTTTTCCGCCCACAGTGTCTATATTCTGCCACCTGGTTAAAGTCTTTGAGAAAACTGAATGCACCTTAAACCTCTTGAGGCCATTTCTCTAGCCTCAGAGCACTTTCTGCACAAATCTACCTTTGCTTGTATTTCTCTTTATGAAACTAGTATATGAATACCATTGGGAGAGTTAAGGTTAACTATTTTACAGAGTGTAAAATTGCATCCTTAAAAAACCGGGGCTCCCATCAGCACCTTGGTGAAGTCATTTATTTTTCTTTCCCTGATACTCTCATCTGTAAAAATTAAATTCTTCTACCAAACATTTACCTAGTGTGCTCTATGTCCCAGGCACAGAGATATGAAGATGTATCAGAGAAACCCCTTTTCCTCCCCAGGGCTCATGAACTAGCAGCTGAGTAAATAACCAATTATATGACAGTGTGATAAGCAAGATCACGGCATGGTTGCCTCACTTCAGGTTCATACGTGTGTGCTTCTGTATTAATGACCTGAAAAGAAAAGCAAACAGAGTCATTCTAATTAAACCAGCAGATGATATTTAATTGATCCATACAGGGAATGTTGGTGAAATAGACATATAATACAGAGATACTGCGTGGAGAACAGAATCACAGAAATGATCATCTTAGAAGAGCGAAAATCCTCTCAGCATCATCCCCAGCTGACCTGCACAATCAAAGAGAACCACTTTCAGTGGTTTCTTTCTTGGCCTTTGCACATGGTTTGGTTTGGTTTGGTTTTTCTGCCTGGAACTTTCTTCCGCTGCCTTCCCTCCACCCACCCTCTCTTGGCTCTTTCCTTTATTTGGCTGACTCCAGTTTCTCCCCCAGGCCTCTCAGCACAGGTACCATTTCCTTAGAAATTCTTCCCTAACCTACCAACCTAGGTTGGATATCCCTTGTCTATACTTTCATATACCAGCCGCTTCTACTACAGTTTTTATAAAAATGTGTTGTACCAAAGATAGAAGCGACCCAAGTGTCTATCAGTGGATGAGTGGATAAGCAAAATGTGGTATATACAGACAATGGAATATTATACAGCCTTTAAAAAGAAGGGAATTCGGATACATGCAACAACATGAATGAACCTTGAAGACATCATGCTAGCTGAAATAAGCCAGTCATAAAAAAGCAAATATTGTATGATTCCACTTTTACACGAGGTTCCTAGAGTAGTCAAGTTCATAGACACAGAGAGCAGAAGGGTGTTTGCCAGGCATGGGGGTGGGGGAGAATGGGTAGTATATGTTTAATAGGTACAGAGTTTTAGTTGGGGATGATAAAAAAGGTGGTGGTGATGTTTGCACAATAGTGTAAGTATTCTTAATTCCACTGAACTGTATACTTAAAAATGATTAAAACGGTAGTTTTTATGTTATATATATTTTATCACAATTTTTTAAATGCATTATAATTGGGTATGTTGAGACAGCATACCTTGTAATACCTTATGTGCCGTTGAGAGAGGGAAGCATGGGATTTCTCAGTGCTAGCACACACCTTTCATATAGAAGGTACTCACTTAAAAAAAGTTGAGTGGGGCTTCCCTGGTGGTGCAGTGGTTGAGAGTCCGCCTGCCGATCCAGGGTACACGGGTTCATGCCCTGGTCCGGGAGGATCCCACATGCCGCGGAGCGACTGGGCCCGTGAGCCATGGCCGCTGGGCCTGCGCGTCCGGAGCCTGTGCTCCGTAACGGGAGACGCCGTGACAGTGAGAGGCCCGCGTACAGCAGAAAAAAAAAAAAAAAACATAAGGCAGCTGCAGACTCCAAAGGCTGTCTGATAGCTCATTTCCATAAACTCTGTAATAATTAACACTTGTGATTAAGGTTGTAGGGAATTAACTGCTGAGTGTGGGTCTTGACAGGGCCACCATTAGGAAGCTTCAGAGAATTATTGAATGTCAGTTGGCTGCTGGATTTACGCCAAAGTACACCCTCAAGGGCAGCAAGGCCAGGACAAAGCAGAAGCCGCCTTGGGCCGCCCCCGTGTTTACTGAACACTGATCTGACTCCCTTTGCTCAAGGTAGCCTTGACGTGACTCCCCTTCCCACCCTCTGCTTCCTGTTTGGCTCTTCTGAGAAGGTCATCAACCTAAATGTCTTTGTGCCACAGGGTCTGACAAATGACTGCTTCGTTTGACCTTGGTCCAACCAGCACCGCAGTGACAGCATACCCCAGGTCCATGGCCCTGATTCCAAGGCACAGCTTGCTGATGAAAGCCAGGAAACAGAATTCTAGAAACCCCGAGGTTAACTCCAACCAATGCCTAAAACCTGACTTCCAAATCCATCGTTCCCAAAAGGAAAAATCTCCCAAGTTTCTCAATCATAGTTAGTCCTGAACCACCTAATACTGATATGTTATAGCTGACTGGGTGAAATAGACATCAAACCTAGACTCAGGTCTCTACGGTGATACATTTTCCTTTAGAGTTTGTTCTAGATAACAAATATCCTCCCGAGGATGGAACTAGTGAATTCTTCTTTCCCAAGAGCCATGCTTCATCAAGTGGCCCAGGTCGAATTTTATGACGTGCAAACTCAGGAGGGAGTAAACATGATGCGGGGCCAGCACATTTCTTCCTCGTGCACTTTTGTCACCTCCAGTAAAAACGTTTTGGGTCACTTTCCTACAAGAAGAGTAGAATTGTGGTTCTAAGTTAGTCGTAAGTAAGTAAGTCTTTCAGGTCAACATTTTGCTGCCCCATTTTGATCTCTTTTTTTTTTTAGCAAAAATCTTGAGTTTTTTAAATCTAAAAAATGAAATGCTCGAAATAGGCAACAGATAGAATGTCTTCTATGTGATGGTCCCAAAGGAATTGGTTGGAGTGAACCTCGGGGTTTCTAGAATTCTGTTTCCTGGCTTTCATCAGCAAGCTGTGCCTTGGAATCAGGGCCATGGACCTGGGGTATGCTGTCACTGCGGTGCTGGTTGGACCAAGGTCAAACGAAGCAGTCATTTGTCAGACCCTGTGGCACAAAGACATTTAGGTTGATGACCTTCTCAGAAGAGCCAAACAGGAAGCAGAGGGTGGGAAGGGGAGTCACGTCAAGGCTACCTTGAGCAAAGGGAGTCAGATCAGTGTTCAGTAAACACGGGGGCGGCCCAAGGCGGCTTCTGCTTTGTCCTGGCCTTGCTGCCCTTGAGGGTGTACTTTGGCGTAAATCCAGCAGCCAACTGACATTCAATAATTCTCTGAAGCTTCCTAATGGTGGCCCTGTCAAGACCCACACTCAGCAGTTAATTCCCTACAACCTTAATCACAAGTGTTAATTATTACAGAGTTTATGGAAATGAGCTATCAGACAGCCTTTGGAGTCTGCAGCTGCCTTATGTCTATTTTTTTTGTTTTTGCTGTACGCGGGCCTCTCACTGTCACGGCCTCTCCTGTTGCGGAGCACAGGCTCCGGACGCACAGGCTCAGAGGCCATGGCTCACGGGCCCAGCCGCTCCGCGGCATGTGGGATCTTCCCGGACCGGGGCACGAACCCGCGTCCCCTGCATCGGCAGGCGGACTCTCAACCACTGCGCCACCAGGGAGGCCCATGTCTACTTTTGAGAATAGTGGCATTGATAGGTCCCGCCTAAGATGGCCTGAGGAAGGTTCCTATTAGTGCCTGGTGTAGAGCTTCTGCAAAGGCAGAGCTGGGAGGCTGGTGCCCTACACTGTGTTGAAAATCCCACTATCTTCATGAGACTTTTGTAACCAGTGCTGGAAGGGAAAAGGACTTAAACATTTTAGGAAGGTTTTTAGTGTGAGAGCGCAAATAAAACAGCTTAGAAGCAGAACCGGTGCTTGGTACCAATGAAGGATCGGAGGGGAAAATACAGGGTCAGTCCTAGTTTTGCTTGTGAGCTGCATCATCTTGGCAGGTTACACAAATGCTCTGGAAGCTCAGTTTCTTCATTTGTAAGTATTCATATATACTGCAGTGCACTGATGATTTGAACTGCACTGTGCATGTCAGAAATGCCTTGAAAACTGCGAAATACCCCACAAAATGTTAACTTGCTGCAAAAGTGGAAAGAGCAGCACTTAAGAACTGAGCTAGAAGCTCATGGTGCGGCTGTACAGGTGACCAGTTGTGTGATCTTGGACATTGAACCTCCACGAGCCTCATTTTCTTTACCTGTAAAATGGGCAGGATAATCTTCATACCCCACACCTATTTCCCAGCATGATTGTCAGGCTCCAGTACAATGTAAGGGAAACTGTGTGTTTAAAACTTGAACTCTAGGGCTTCCCTGGTGGCGCAGCGGTTAAGAATCTGCCTGCCAATGCAGGGAACATGGGTTCAAGCCCTGGTCCCGGAAGATCCCACATGCCACGGAGCAGCTAAGCCCATGTGCCACAACTGCCAAGCCTGTGCTCTAGAGCCCGCAAGCCACAACTACTGAGCCCACATGCCACAACTACTGAAGCCCGTGCGCCTAGAGCCCGTGCTCTGCAATAAGAGAAGCCACCGCCGTGAGAAGCCCCCGCACCACAACAAAGAGTAGCCCCCGCTCGCCGCTGCTAGAGAAAGCCCGCGCGCAGCAACGAAAACCCAACGCAGCCAAAAAATAAATAAATAAATAAATATTTAAAAACAAAACAAACTTGAGCTCTAAAGCACTCTGCAGATGTTAGTCAGCATGTTTATTATAGGGATGGCCAGCCGGTGGAGTGGCTCTGTCCTTGTAAGTCCAAAGGGCACCTCTGTGACTACAGTTAATTTTCCCATGGAGAAACCCTTACTTTTTACTGCAAGACAGTTTCCAGCTTTCTCAACCAAATGACTCTTCTTCCCTGTTCCATAACCTTCACTGGAGAAAGAATAGAGAGGAGACAGAAGTCAAAGCCAGGAATCATTGGACTTTTTCCACACAGGTGTGAATTAGAAGAGCTCTGACTGTCTTGGCCTCTCATTTTGCCGCCTGCTGGTTGGTGTTTGTACAGGGCATGGAAAGTCACTGAAATCTCTACTCAGGATAAATGCTAGTTCTGCTTTGTAGCCAAAGGTATATGCCAGGACATAAAAAGAATTCTCTCCATGGCGCTCCTGTTAATTCCTTGCAGTTATAGAGAGCTGCAAAAAGCCAGCTAATTACTTCTTCCTGCTGTATATTTCAAAGATGGCAGGTATCTTAGTAGATTCAAGGTAATTCTAGGATTAAAGCCATTGGGCTGTAATCTCCTTTTTTCCCCTTCTCGTAACCCTCAGCACAGTGAGTGAGAAAGACTTATCAGCCCCGAGAACTGTTTTTTATCCTTGGGCTCCCTTTATCCTTGTATGAGCAGGCGAGACCCTGAGTTGTCCCCTTTGCTCCTGCTGGCATCTGTTTGGCTACTTGTAAAATGAGGGCAGTCATTGGAATAGCTTCTATAGAAGTGTGGTTCATATATGCAGTATGGCTGAGGGACCCTGTGAGGGCCTCTGCCTGCCTTCTGAGCTAATCTGCGTATAAAGGCAAAGCACTCTGAGATGAGAACCATGTCCCTAAATAATCCCTGAACACGGCCTGCTGAGCTGCGGAAACAGTAGCTACACGTGTCATTGACATGTTCGTGATACATTAGGTCACGACGGGTGAGGAGAGATGGGCTAGCATCCCCATGTAACAGCTGGCTTTGGGGGCAGGAACTGCTGTCCCATGTCACCTGTTCTCCGTGGAACAGCCTTCCCTGTGTCCTATTGAGAGTCCCTCATTAGCTTGGTAATCAGGCCCTTTGAAGAGACACTCTAACTCAGCCTAGCTTCACATCCCTTCCTTTTGAGAAATGGCCCGTTCCCCATCACGCAAAGTAGGACAAGCCTTCTGCAAGTCAGAATCTGTTCTTTAAGAGGCCGGCTCAGAGAAGGCCTCTAGCCCACGTGGCCTTTCCTCATCAGCCCATTTGAAAGCCCTCCTTTTGCTTCCTAAAAACCCAGGAAACATCAGGTTGTCCTTCTAGAACTGGTGCCGTCCAGTGTAGTAGCCTCTAGCCGCATGTGGCTATTTAGATTTAAATTGAAATTAGTTAAATTTTAATAAAATTTAAGAACTCAGTGTCTCAGTCGCCCCTGGCACATTTCAAGTGCTCAAAAGCCACATGTGGCTAGTGGTTACCTGTGAAATGATAGGAAATATATATATATATATATTGGTCTCTGTCCCCAGTTCCTGGCACAGAGCTCTTAAAACCCTTATAATTTCCTAGGGGAGAACACGAGGAACATCTTTTGTTGTAATACTTGAGAGTCTTTGACTCTGGTTCTTGACACAGAGCTCTTAAATCCCTCAGAATTTCCTGGGTGCTGGGGTGACATCTGCTCTAATGAGGCCACTTCAGGTGGGCTCCTGGATGGCTCCTGGGTATGGGCTGGTCACCACAGGAGCCATCCAGGAGCGTCATCCCCCCTCTCCTGAGGATGGGAGAATGGGCTGAAGATTGAGTTACTGATCAATCACGCCTACATGATGAAGCCTCCACAAAATGACCAGAAGTGTGAGGTCAGAGAGCTCCCGGCTCTGCGCCCGTATGGAGGTGCTGGGAGAGTGGCTTCCTCAGAGGGGGCATCAGAGCTTTATGCCCCTTCCCACAGACCTCACCCTATGCAGCTCGTCCATCTGGCTATTGCTGTCTTATCCTTTTATAATAAACCAGTAATCTAGTAAGGAAATGGTTTTCCTAAGTTCTGGGAGCTGCTCTAGCAAGTTAATCAAAGCTGAGAAGGGGGTCGTGGGCACCTCCAATCTATAACCAGTTGGTGAGAACAACCTGGACCTGCACGTGGCGTCTGAAGCGGGGGCAGTCTAATGGGAATGAGCCCTTTACCTGTGGGGCCTGACCCTATCGCCAGGTAGACAGTGTCAGAATTGTGTTACACTGTTAGGACACCCAGCTGGTGTCTCAGAGCATTGCTTGTTGGGGGGCCGGGGGAACCACATATATTTGGTGTCAGAAATGTAACAAGTGTGGTTGTCATGTGAGAGTAAAGGAGAAACACACAGGAGGAGGTTTTTGGTTTGGTTTTGTTTTTTTTCCTAGAAACTACTATGTCGGACAGTGCACATTTAGAACATTTCCTTCATCACAGAAAGTTCTGTCAGACGAGACTGTTCTAGATTGGGTTTCACGCTGCCCTGTGGTGGAAATGCCCACTTCTTACTGTGCAACCCCATGCCAAGCACTTTATAATCACCTGGACATTTTTAGAAATAGGCATGATTTAACACATGAGCAGCCTGAGGCTTAGCGGTATCAACCTGCCCAAGGATACATGGCTAGGAAGCATCTGAGCTGGGACCGGATGCTGGGTCTGTCTGCTCTGAAGCTCACTTTCTGAACCACTGTTCTACACTGACTGTTGGTGTCTGTGTCCTGCAGGAGACGCAGTCATCGCCTGTGTTAGTTCCCGTGTAGCATCTTCTGTGAGCTGGTCGGATGAGGGTGGACTGAGACCGGGGCGAGGCTGATGCTAGCTCTAGGGGTGTCGAGGATGATGTTGGCTACTCATTCTGCATGTGTTCCTTTGTTAGGCACTCTGCTAAGCACTTTCCACGCGTGTGTCATGTTTAATTCTCCTAGTAACCCCATCCTTTAGGTACGATTATTATCTTTCCTCCATAGATGAAAAACATCACAGCTTCAAAGTTAAGTAAGCAGCATGGTAAGTGACAGAGGCTGAAACGGGACCCAGGTGTTCTGAACTCAGAAGCCCCTCTCATGTTCGCTAGGTCTTGTTACCTTGACCCCCTTCAGTCTGATTTCAGTCTTACTACCAACAGAAGGGTTCTCCGCCTCTTCTGAAATGTGGAGCACCTCGGTGAATCTTCTGCTTGCTTTGGGAGAGTAAACAGAGCAGGATATCTGAGTGGAGTAGATGCCTCTGAGCATGGGAGCTTATCTAGTCCCTGGAGAGCTGGCCCTGCGTAAAGGCTCACCCTCTCCCTCCGCCACTGAAGTGCTAATCGATGTAGCAAATACACCTGATTGACTTCTTGTCAGAGCCCCATTTCACAACAATGGACAACAGCTTCTGTAATTTGAAAACTGATTACAGACCTGCAACACCGGTTCGCTTCTCTTTTTTTTCAAACATAAATGGAATTTCTCTTTAAGGAGAGAGCAAAAGCTTTTCCAGTTGATTCCCATACATTTCCAAGGAGGTTTCTTTGCCAGCCCCCTTTTAAGTTAATCTGTTCAATTACAGTAACTGAACTTGAAGATACAGCAAAGGAGAAAATAGCACCATCTGCATTCCGTTTTCATTCATTAAGAACTTTGAGCCTAATAAAAAAGGTGAACCTTCATGAACAGTGTTCATTCCATTTTCTCATATATCTGGAGTGGTCTGTTAACTAATAAATTCTATCTATAAAGTTGGTGTATCTGAAATCCTAAATACAAGATGGCTGGGGAGGATAGATGCAAACATAGTGGGTGGTCCACAGCTCTGCATTCATATTTTGGTCAGGGGAGGGAATTTAAACAAGGATCACCGAGGCAGGGGGACCAGGTCAGTTTCCATAGAAACAACTTCTCACAGTGACTCTAAGGCATCACTAAAAGCAGCAGGGAAGTGTTCCAGCCTTGAGTTGAATTCCACTCTGTGAGTGTGTACATTATGAATTCCTTGACCATTCTTGTCCATTACTCCTCAGGAGTAGGGGCATTATGAGAAGGAGCATGTGCTTTGGAATGAGAGAGGTTTGGATCTGAGGGTGTGCTGTGTACCTGCTAGTGAAGAGAACAGGCTTTAACATCAAACTGAATGGGTTCCCAACCTGGGTCTGGAGTCAGAGTCAGCAAACTGCAATGGCCTGTAGGCTACATGGAACCCACCACCTGTGTTTGTACAATCAGAGGTTAAGAATGGCTTTTATGTCTTTTCATGGTTGAAAGAAGTTGAATGAAGGATAAGATTTCACGATGTGTGAAAAGTATATGAAATTTAAATTTCATTGTCCATAAATAGAAGTTCATTGCAAGACAGTCCCACTCATCGGTTTACATCTGATGCATGGCTGTTTCCCCCCAACCCCTGCTTGGCAGTTACATCCATCCTTTCTCCTTGGAAGTCCAGCAGGATTTCTCAGGTAGAAGGTGGCATAAGGTCCTGCTAGGCCAGGAACTGGACCATCCCATCTTGATTCACCCACTGGGCTGATGAGACTTTGCTAAGCAGCTGCGTTGATGTGCAGTGACTCGGGATGGTCTGGCCTGAAGATTCACGGCGGGGTGACTGCAGCCCTTACTCTGAAGTCTGTCTTTGGCTTTCTGTCAGAACACAGGTTCTTGAGGCTATTCTGTACTCTCAGACTCCTAGACTGGAAGCAAACTTCTAGATAGCTGGAAAGGAATGCTGATATTAAGCAGACGGTTTGACTTTCCCCCTTAGACCCTAGACTAGAAGAAAGTGTGACCGCAAGGATGTCATAATGACATCACAGACGTTTATGTGTTGGAAACTTAATTTATCCATAAGTGCTTCATGGGAGTAGTAATACCTTATTTGGCAGATGTGGAAACCGAGGTTCCACCTGTAGAGTATTTCAGAGCCTGGAGCAGAATTTAAGTTCTTTGACTCCTGATCACCTAACCAAACCTTACCACAAATCCATCCTAAATTCGGGGCAGAGATTAATTAGTCGTTTGTCTGTGCAACAACTGTTTATCGATCACCTATAATAAGCCCCGAGGATTCAGCACTGAGGGAAGAAGACAGATGAGGCCATGACCCTTTTTACCTTCTATTTTATTGGAAGAGTCTGACAGTACCATGTAAATAAATAAATAATTTCAGATAGTGATAAGTACTGTAATTTTTTATTTTTATTTATTTATTTATTTTGCGGTACACGGGCCTCTCACTGTTGCGGCCTCTCCCGTTGCGGAGCACAGGCTCCGGACGCGCAGGCTCAGCGGCCATGGGCTCACGGGCCTACCCGCTCTGCGGCACGTGGGATCCTCCCGGACCGGGGCACGAACCCGCGTCCCCTGCATCGGCAGGCGGACTCTCAACCACTGCGC
>NW_006789324.1:831891-836627 GCF_000442215.2 Lipotes vexillifer | reverse complement strand
TTTTTTTTTTTTTTTTTTTTTTTTTTAATTCAGGGTAAGGTGATGGGGAGTGACTGGCAGAATTAGATAGGAGGAACAAGGGAAGGCATCTCTGGTAAGCGGACATTTAAGCCGCAACTTGAATTATAGAAGAAGGAATGAACGAAAGCGTGGGGTGGGGGAAGAATGCTGTGGGGCACCGGTACCAGCAGGCACTTGTGCTCGAAAGTGAAAACTGATACATCCCAGCCTTGATAGCGAAACAAGGACCTGTCATCAGCTGGAGAGGGGCTGGGCTCAAGGTTCAGATCGGTCAACATTTCCCTCCTCTTGTTGACAATTCCATCTCTCCCCATCTCCTGCATCCAAAGCTCACCCATCCTTCATGCCTGGGTCAGATAGCTCCTCTCTCAGAAACCTTCCCTGGATTCAGCCCCAATAAGTATTCTCCTTTGCCTAAACCCTTTATCTGTATTCCTCTTTTTCTATTCTAGCATATTCTCTTCTGTGTTGTATATATTTCTGCTCATTTTTCAAGACCATGGCAGTGGAGTTAGGGCAGGCTCTGGGTTTGAGTTCCAGCTTTCTAATGCATGATTTGAAGCAATTACTTGATCTCCCTAGACCTTAGTTTCATCATCCATAAATGGGCATAATTACAGTGCCTGTAGCATAGGGTTACTCCCAGCTGAAAATGAAATAATACCCACAAAGCACTTAGTTTATAGTAAGCACTCAATAGAGGCAAACAATTGTTGTAATTATTATTACCATATGCCTCATGGCGAGTTGTTCACACTTCTGTGTTTGGCTCCGGTTTGAGACTGTGTATCATAAACATTTATATCTGCATTACCTAGCCCAGTTCCTGGAACACAAATAGTGCACAGTAAATATTTTGAGTAAACAAATGAAATCTTCCTTTTCTCTCCAGATGTAAATACTCCAACATTGTAGAATTTCAGAACTGGAAGGAACCTTAGCTGTCACTGAATGAATTCAACTCCTTAATTTAAACAAAAGGAAATGGAGGCCAACAGAGGTTAAAGAGTTAAGCCCAGCGTTACAAAACCCATTGTGGTAGATCTGAAAGCAGCGTCTGGTCCCTCTCAGAACAGCAGTGTACACAGAAGTAGGTTATTGATAGCTCTGAGGGTAACAGAGCTCCAATTCTCCAAGATGAGCCCCAATTTAGAATATTTTGTCCCATTAGAACACTTGCTTCTCTTGAACATGTGGCCTAGTTTTTATTTGGAAATGGTGGCAGAGGCTGGTCTTGTTCATCTTTTGATCCTTAGCAGAGCGCAGACCCTTGGATGGAACAGATGCTCTGTCAACATGTAACAAATGAATGGACACATATTTATAGCTCGTTAATGTAAAAGTGCTTATGTGTAAACTCATCTCCAGGTTTGGCCTAAACAAAGAGTTTGTTGAGTTATGCTTCCCGTGTCTCAGAGTAACTTTTTTTTTTTTTTTAGAAGATGTTGGGGGTAGGAGTTTATTAATTAATTAATTTATTTTTGCTGTGTTGGGTCTTCGTTTCTGTGCGAGGGCTTTCTCTAGTTGTGGCAAGCGGGGGCCCACTCTTCATCGCAGTGCGCGGGCCTCTCACTATCACGGCCTCTCCTGTTACGGAGCATAGGCTCCAGATGCGCAGGCTCAGTAGTTGTGACTCACGGGCCTAGCTTCTCCGCGACATGTGGGATCCTCCCAGAACAGGGCTCGACCCTGTGTCCCCTGCATTGGCAGGCAGATTCTCAACCACTGCGCCACCAGGGAAGCCCTCAGAGTAACTTTTATAAGCTCAGGCCTTGCCCTGTCCCCATGGTCCGTCTGGAGAAATGTCTCCCTGGAAATTCCCGCCTCCCTGGGAAGTAATATGCATTGATCCATCCATGATTTGAAGGCTTGTGAGCCTTTAAATGACAGCTGGGCTAATTGATTTCTGAAGCGCAGCAGATTGTCTTTAGAAATCATTTAAGGGGCTAGGATTCATGTAATCATTCAACAAATACTGAGGAACACCTACTGTGTGCTAGGTCCTTTTCCTTTGTCCTCATCAGAAATTGGGAAAAATAACCATGCCTCCCTCACAGGGCTGCTGCAAGGGGGGATAAGTGAGACAAAGCATATGGAGGACCAAACACAATGCCCAGCTCATAATAATTCCTCAAAATATGATCTGGCATTTCTAAAATATGTACGTTCACAAAATTGTGACAATGACGGCAGTGGTGAGAAAAAGCAAGTGACCACAGAACACTTGGAATTTTCACATTGCAAAGCTGCTTCTTTTTCTTATTTTCTTTTTGACTCACCTTCTCATTAAATCACCTTATCTGTGAATCAGGTATATCAGGCAAGATGATGCCTGAAGGGAGTTCCCTGGTGGCCTAGTGGTTGGGATTCTGTGCTTCCACTGCCGTGGTCTGGGTTCAATCCCTGGTCAGGAAAGTTCCTGCAAGCCACATGGCGTGGCCAAAAAAAAAATAAAGTAAAATAACGATGCCTGAAATTCTCTCCAGCCCCATGATACCCTGACCCCTTCTGTATCGATACAGTCCTGCTTCCCTGAGACCCTGATAGAATTGGTCATTCTTCCTCTATTCCATCTCCTCCTTAGTGTCTGCTTTCATTTATTTTTTATAATGCACTTGTTTATCTGGCTCTGCTCCTCTGTCAATCAGTGAGTCTTGAGGGCAAGAGCAGGTTCTTATCCATCTTGGTTTCTAGCAAGTTTACACAGAGAAGGTGCTAAGGAAGTGAAAGATGAGTTGATTCCACTCCTTTAGTCCTTTATCATCTTTATGCCTTTAAAGGGACCTCATTTTTTTCTACCATTCAGTCAAAAGGAAGCCGCTCTATATGTCTCAAACACTTTTCTGTCTTTGAAGGCCTCATGCTGTATAAGTGAAAATTCAAATTTTTATGATCTCTAATCCTTCATGGCCCTCCTTAGACAAGAAACGGAGAGGAAGCTCCACCCTACCAACTGGATCTCTTTGGGACTGATCCAGACCCACATACATCAAAGATGGGTTATGCTCGTTGTTTATAAAAGAGCCGTACACCCCGCGGAATACGGAAAATGACCTAAAATTTGTGATGAAGCATTTAAATTGGGCAAGCAGAACACTCGCTCCTCCCACCCCCTGTGTGGAGATGGTCTTAATGAGCCTGTGTCTTGTTGAGATTAAAGGAACTAAAAACTCCCCCCACAGGTTCCGTGCAAAGAGATAATACTGGGGGGAAAGAACAGAAAGAGAGATTTCAAAACATCAAATAAAATAGCAGAGGCTCTATGTGTCATTTCAGATCTTGTTTCTGTTTTAGAAGAGGTTAACCCAATGTGATTATTTTTGCCTACGAGAAGGGGAAAGAAACTAACAGGAACTGAGCACCTAAGAGGGGCCATAGGAGACTGACAAAGCAGCAAAGCAGGTTTTAGTCTTTGTGCTTTTGACAGATCAGGATACTGAGTCTCCAGAGGGTAAGAGATCTGCCTGACGTTAACCCAAATAGGAAGCATCTGAGCTGGGATTCAGACCCTGGGCTCCCAGCCCCACACTCACATTCTTCTCCCCTAAACCCATCCAACAGGAGCATTAGTAATAGGCCTCCAAATCGCATGTCTGCCCTGCAAGGAGATCATGTCACTTAATCAAATTAGAATATGAAGATAGGAAAGGAAAAGGATAGGAAGAAAACTTTCAGGAAAATCAAAGTGGCACAGTGCAGTCACGCTGGGCTGTGGAGTCTGTCTTTGCACAGACTGTTTAATTGGCGTATTGTATTTTGAGGATTAGATTAGAGGAAAGAAGAAAGACAGCGTTCAACCTGATTTACATGAAAATGAGAAGGGGGAAAAAGTGGGGTATTAAAATGTGTGAGTTGAATCCTTAGATCTCTGCTTCCTGAGTGGCACATGGAAGAACTTTTAAATTGGCTACATTGCTTTAATTGAAATATAGAATTGTAGTAACACAATGTGACAGGCACCTACTGAGGGGGGACCGCGGCTGCTCCCACCTCTCCCTGGAGCGGCAAACAACAGGGGGATGGGAAAAAAAATACACACCGAGAAGCACTTGAAAGAGCTTTGTTCTTTTGCAGGCTCTTTTGAGGCTGGCTTTTTGAAAAATGCATTTTTTTTTTCTCATTCACTTCAGGGACCAATTAATCCATACCACCCCACCCCCCTTTCCCAGCGTGTGCTTCCCACAGAGGTATTTTGCATCACTTAGGGTGTTTGTTCTATACTGGGTGGAAGGAAAAGAATTTGTAAAATATCCAGATTTGTCTACAAAGATCCCAAATCTGTGGATAACCTGAACCAAACAGATGAGTGGGACGGGGATCTCACTCCCCTCTGAGGTGTCCCTTCTCTCTGCACAGCTGTGATCATTTTCAAGTGTACACAGACGCTGAAGTTTATCGCAAGGGTACTTGACCTAGAGGCAGCCCTGGGAGGTGGGCTCAGGCCTCGGGGATAGATGTTCGTGAGGACAGGCAGTGAAGTGACCTAGGACTGTAGGTGGACTGCCAGTTTTTTCTCTGACATGGCCTCTCAAAGTCCCAGCCCACCTCTCTTGACAGAATTTGCACTATGATAGGATCTGGTTTTGACCATCCCAGATGGCCCGCTCCCCTGACCCTCTTCCACTTTTTCTATAACACGTGTACATGATCTCATGATCTCAAGCCTCTCCTCCTCCCATTTCTTTTTTTCTTTTTCTTTTTCTTTTTTTTTTTTT